>NC_092034.1:4346643-4454143 GCF_042242105.1 Pempheris klunzingeri | reverse complement strand
ACCTTTTTGGCTTTGCTGGCAGCGCAAGCATAGCATTTAACTAACCCTCTGACTAGCTCCAGCAGCTTGTGGTTGTTCCTACCACTGGGTGGGTGTTTGTAGCATTTTTAGCTCTGTCACATAGCCCGTTGTCTTCTCACATATAGTTTCTAATACTTTAACTCAACACAATGGGGGATGGGGGAATCGGTTGACTCTAAATTCAGTTTGTATGTAATATAAGAAAGGAAAACGTTTCTACATACCCTGAAAGGCCCTGAAAACTTGAAAAATCTTGAGAATTTCTCTATAATTGTTGCTTATGTCGACCAGCTTATCTCCGGTTAAAGTTAGATTTCAGAAAAAAGATATCCGCATTTGTTTATGAGGAGTTACTTCTTCAGGATTGTATGAGTGTAATTTCATGAGATTTGATTGAGAACATGCGGTGACAATCCCACTACCGTCATCGATTTGGATGTTGCTAAATCGTGGTTGGTGCACCGAAATTTCCCATTTTTCCATCAGAGCCCCAGGCTTGTTAAACTAGTAAGAAAAGCACTGAGAAAACTGTATATACCAGGTTGTCTCCAGTGAAACGGCACTGCCCATCACTAATAATAAGAAGCTGTGTGAGATAATAGGTTTTCAGGGCCTTTGAGGATTACACATCAGTTTCTTCCTGTCATTTTCTTTTTTTTTTTTTTTCTTCTTTTTGTTCATTTGATTGAACCAAAAGTTTACTGATCTCAGCTCTTATTTTCCTCAGTAACTCATCTTGAAAGTCTTTTCTGTCAGGGTTCCTACACAGGTCTGCAATTTCGCAAATATAGGCAAATGGGCAAATGTTTTCCAGGTAACCTAGAGAAAATGAGATAATCTAAGGTCTTTTATGTTGTAGATCTGGCCTCATTTAAGTTTATTTGGTCATATAGTTTAATTGGATACTTCTCAGTTTTATAAGACATAAAATGATTCTGAATAACATCCAGTGAGCGCAATAGACGAGGTGTAGGAACCCTCTCTCCAACGTATTCAGCTGCTCTCGTTCTGGTTTTCCCACCTGTTATGGTGACAGCTTCAGACTGATGGCTTTTAAGTGTTGCAGGTCTGAGACTTTGGCTCCGAGCCCTCCTATTAGCTTACTTTCTTTTAACCTCTCGGCAACTGACACAATCAATCTCTCTTCTCGACCCTTTCGGGTCCCGAGACGCTCCTGCAGCACATATCATTTTAAGGCAAGGGCGAGCCATCAACGGCTCTGAAGAAGGCACAGCAGATAAGAGCGACTACCTGCAGAGGTCATTTAAAGACTATTTTCAACAAAGGCAGAAAGAAAGTTCAGAAAGAGATGCAGGTTTAAACTGCTGTAGATCAGAGGAAGTTTGGGCTTTTTTACATTCATTTTTTACACTTTTTTTTTTCTTATTGTCAATAAATCCTATGAAAACACCAAAACCAACAATGAGTTGATCCTACCAACAAGTGCTCCTGTTGTTGCCAAAGCCTGATATATATATAATTTCTCAGTGAGCCACACTGGTGCCCTGTGTGACATGTTTCTTCATTGTGATGAACATCGGGCAATAGATAGTTTTTTTTTATTTCTAGATTCGATCTCACATTCACCGTTCGTGTTGTTGCAAATACTCACCGGCGCACCAAATGTGTATTAATCCACAGCTGAAAATAGTGCCCAATAGACGCACAGTTTCCTCCTGTTTGAGGAACGTGCGCTACAAGCTACAGTGCCCAGCTGCTTCAAAATATTATTTAGCCTTTTCATAGATTATCGTCTTTACTGTGACCTGATGGGCTGAGTGCCACATACGGGCTGGGATTGTCAGAAAGTATTAAGAGACTACTGGATCGTTAGTTTTGGTCTTTTCATGGGATTATTTGGCAAAGACAAAAATGTTTTTAATTATCTTTCAAGATTCAGTGGAAATCTTGGTACAGCTTTATCCTAGAGTGACTGATACATTTTAATCTATTTATCTATTTAATTGGAATTGTTTGCTATCAATTGATTAAGAAACTTTCTGCTTCTTTCTGTCCTTCCAACAGTCAGTTATGATCTAGTACTATTCCAGGTTCAAACTTATTGCCTAGACTGTATTTTCACAGTGACGCCGCCCATCAATCAGCATTACTGGAAATTTGCCAGGATTAATCAGCCAGCTGTTTCACACCAGCAGTCCCTGCACATGTCGTTCAAACTCATTTGTATGACTTGATCAAAACAGCATTGTCATACAGAGCTTCATCGCTCATCATCAATGATTTGGTCTCTGATTTCCTCTATTTCCCTGCAGGAAGCATGATTCTATTTTCTCACATTACTGCCATGTATATCGAAGCCATTACTTTTGTTTTAAAGCAGATTTTCAGTTTGCGGCTGCTATGTCTCTTGCTTATCGCCTTTAACCCCGTTGATCTCTGCTGCTCTGCTCAGAAGTAACGGTGGGAGGCTTGTGGCTCCAGAGAGCAGCCTGGTTCTGGCTTTGGACAGACTAACTTCCTTCTATTAATAGTGCCTGTGTAGAAGCTGCCACTACAACTACCAATACGCCATCTGGGCAACTGGCAGCATCTCACAAAACTCCCTCCCTGTGTGTGTGTGTGTGTGTGTGTGTGTGTGTGTGTGTGTGTGTGTGTGTGGCTACTGTACTGTATGTCTGTGCTTCTTTCTGTGTATGCGCCCATATCTAGTCTCGGTATCTCTGGGCGTCCACGTGTCCTGATATTTGTTAGTGTTTGTAACTGAGTGAGTCCACGTCTGCTCACACGTCGTCTATCATTTCGCTCCATTCCATCTGCCTGCTCCTGCTTGTCTTTTTTTTTTTTTGTTGTTCACACCGTTCCCACTCTCCTCCTCCTTCTCCTCCTCCTCCCCCCTGCTCCCCCCTCCATTTATTTCATCTGTCTCTCTCTCTCTCTCTGTCTGTATTTGCCTCATCGTCTCCCCATCACACTTCACAAGGCAAGAATCACCCAGGCAACTCTTTTCCATCTGCTCTCCCACTCCTTCCTTTCTCTCCCCTCTTACAATTCAGAGTTCGTTCTTCTTCCTCTGTCTCCTCTGCAAAGTCTGTATTCTTTATCTAGTTTTTTTTTGTTTTGTCTTTGATGTGCAGAAGCATTACTGCTAATTCTATAGAGTTTTTATTTGGAAAGGCAGAACACACGTTTGTGTTGCTGAAGTTTTTTTCTGATTTACTACATAATGGGTCCTTAAGTTTGCCGTTAATTTCGTCCTTTTTTTTCCACAGATTGGGATGTTTTTGCTTCCATTTTATTTAAATGGGAGTTTGCTGTGTTTATTTATGCCTCTAGTGGGTTTTGAGCAACCTAATCTTTCTCACTTTTTGATGCAATGTTTTTTTTTTGTTTTTTTTTTTTCTTTCTTGATGATTTTTTTTTGTCTCCTGTGTCTCATTCACTTAATCATTTACTGTCTCAATTTGTGCTCAGGGCCGACCTGTGTTTCTGTAGACATATGACAGTAAAACTGTCAAGGGTTATAGGAGCTATCAAAGAAATGAATCACGCTTTTGTACTGCTACTTTAAGCCCCTTTCAGACACACAGATTGTTATATAAATGTCTAAATAAGCACAAGTTTTACATAAAGGCATGACCGCAGTCTTACTAGGTCAGACTTGGTAGTGTTTCTGTAACACAAGTCTGAATTGAACGTTGTCACATTTACGTAAAGGCTGCAGCAGCTCAAGGTTTAATACACGGAGAAAGATTAAATGTACATCTTGCTTTTATTGATGGAAAATAAATGAATAAATGTCCCACTCAATTATCCCCCCTTACACACAACAGCAGAGTTAACAGGGTTGTGTTAGAATTGATTAACAGTCTGCTTGTTATATCACACTAGGACTAACTAGCACTACACTGCAATACAAGAATGATGCATTTTCCTCAAGTCAGCTCCATCACTTTGTTGAATGTCCCGCTAACATTAGCTTAATTAACTAGCTAGCTGCGGCTGATGAAATCTGACAGCAACAGATGATAAAATCGGCAAGAACGACCCGGCTCCCTCTCATGCAACAGGTGCTGAATGCGGTGTAAGCGCGGTGGCTCTGCCGGTAAAGATCCTGTCACATCTGAAAACCATGAGGGATTATGAAAAGCCTTCACTCTAACCAGTAGACCAAACCAGCAATTTTACATATTCCACGTCTGAAAAGGGCTTTGGATAATCTTAACATTTTCAAATTTCTGTCACATTCGGTTGTAAGTAGCAGATTTCTTCCTTCCAGTGTTTTGGAATTGAACCCCTGACATGGATTTACTTCCTCCCCTCCCTTTGATCTTAAACTCTATTGACTGTCAAATCCTCTGCTGAAACACCTAAGCTAACACTGATAGCATTATCCTCCCAGTTCAATACAGCGCTCTCAGTTTCCTCCCAATCCCCTCCCTCCCTGCTTTCTTTTTCTTCTTCTCTCTGCCCCTTGGTGTTGCACGATCTACTGAGGGAGCTTGTTTCACTCCCCCCTTTTTATCTCTGCCTCTCTTCTATTGCTCTCTTGGTTCAATTTAATTCAGTGGGCTTTACTGACACGGTGGTTTAAGACACAAAAAATCACCCACATTGCCAAAGTGTTTTATCACAGTGACAACAATAATGGAAATGCCGACAAAGGGAAAGAAATTAGAGTCAAGAGAATTAAAAAGATAGTTGGTTTCTTCCCTCATTTCCCCCTTGCTCTCCTTTCAGCTCTCTTCATTCCCCCTGTTCTTTTTTTTAAACTTTCATTTCATCTCTTCTATTTCTTTCCATCTGGTCGGTCTCTGTATGCTTCTCCTTCTCTCCCTCTGTTTCTCTCATCTGCTAACCTAGCAGGAAAAGTGTTTTCTGAATCTCTTGTGTCAGCACCGCTGTCAGACCTACACACCGCTTCCTAACTAAATATTATTCCTCCCTTTTTTCTTTTTTCCTCTCTCCTCCTCCTCCTCCTCCTCCTCTGTGTTTTGCAGGGACACGATGTGTTCACAGTGGTTGTCTTGCATTCACATCCACATCGTTCTTGTTCTTGTTTCGTTTTTCCCAGCTTTGTTTTGTCCCCTTGCTCCTGTCTTCATTTTATTTTCCATACTTGTCACCAGTTATTGTTTCATAACCCCGTATAGTTGCTTGATACAGCGAGGAAAGAACTGAATTCCCAAACATATATGAACATTTGTAATAATCCCACAGCTTATCATGAGGTCCCACTTTCATGTTTGCTTTTAATTTTTAATTTACTTGCCATGTTGACCACTTTTACCACCAAATACACTCCCACATACAGACACATAGATGCACCGTCACACCTCCAGGTTTCTACCAGCAGAGGAATACTGAGCCATTAGCTGGATGAGTGCTGACATGGGAAGTTGTTAACAGAGGCACTTACACACACGTACGCACACCAACACAGGAAATTACTCTGTCATTTGCACCTACCGGCGATGGACAAACACAATCAGTTTTCACATTCTCTCTCACACAAAATCACACACCTATACACACACACACACACACACTCACTTTCAAAACTAATCACTGTTCGGAGTCAGAGTGTATACATGACAGCTACCAACAGATAAATCAATCATCTAGAACAAGTGCTGCAAGCTACTGAGTCAGGGATTATAGGCCCACTGCTGATAGAATGAGGCTGCTGCATGACAGTAAGAAACGTTAATATATCGGGTAGAGTCTGGGTAGAGTATATATGCTTTAAACAGGGAGCTCTACCCAAAGTAGGTAAATGCTAAAAATAGGGCTGGAAGAATTCAATTAACAGCGAGTCTTGCAGCGAGATTGAGGTTCGCGTTAAGGATGTAAAGCTCAGCAATATTCACAGATCAAAACCGCCCAGCACTGCCTCATTTAAGTGGTCGGCTCGTGAGTGGACCCTTTTGAAAAGGAAAATTTGGGTTGGCTTTCATTAGATTCAAGATTAAATGCCGTCTCACTTTTAACTGTTAGATAAAACAGTTGCTGCCATTCCTTAACTTTCCTCACTTCAAACATGACTGTCCCTCGCTGTTTTTCCCTCGGCCACCGCCGGCTACGCCTGGAGGGCTGTCTGTTTTGAAATGCTGCATGATTTTACCACCTCTAGCTAGCTAGCTAATTACGCTAATGTTAGGCTCATGGTTGGGAAGAAAAGCCTTTAGTTTGGTAACAAAAGAAAAAGCTTTTAGGATTAGGACTAACCAATGTGTTTGACAAAAAGAAAGAGAAGAGAAATCCAAAGCTTGCCTTGCCTAGTTTAAGTCGCCAAGCTATGGTTGCTGTTCAGGGGTGGAGTTTAGTGATTATTCTACCAATAAATTCCATTTTTTTGTTCATTGTATTCTTCAGCGTATATTTACCCTTTATGAACCTTTACCTTTACCCTCTTTCTGTGTGTCTGTCTGGTGCTCTAAACCTTGTGTTTTCATTTCTGCCTACATGGTGTCGTCGTTACCTGCCTCATCAAAAGTGTGACTGTGTGTGTGTTGTTTCTTTCTTCAGCTTACTTACATGCATACGTTCACTCCTCCTTCAGGTTTCGATGCTCTAGGTGACCTGTTGAAGCCTACGATGCCCACACACACTGCGCCACCTCCTCCTCCTCCTCAAATGGCCATCCATCCTGGAGGCAAGCTGCTAGCCAACGACCTCGACTCTTCTCTGGCCAACCTCGTGGGCAGTGAGTATCCAGATGCATGTGGACACATACTTGAATGTGTCGACAAAAGGGAAAAGAGCACCTAATTAGTTTCAGTGTGTGTAAAGCAGTGGTTTATTGGTGAAACCTTTATGTAATTAAACGTGAAATGCCTGGCCTTGAATGTATCCATATGTGTAGACCGTAATTCTTTACACTCATATTGAGTATATAGATACAAGGATGTTCGCTGTCATTTAAAGACTCAATGCTCAGACCTTTAGCTTGCATCCCTTTCACTTTCACATACCAGAATTACACCTTATAAAAACAGCATTCTGCTTCTGAATCTTTATTTACTCTCTTTCAATTCTGATCACTCAGGTTCTCTTCGTTTTTATCCCCCCTCAGATCTGCAGTTTGGTGGGACCCCAGCCAAGAAGTAAGTGTCTTGAGTTGTGATGATACCTTTCTGAAAGTGCTCGTACTATGGGCTTGAGGATTTATCCACTGGCAAAACAAACACGCCTCTCTGTCATACTGATCTCACTGCCAGCATTCCCACCTACTGTCTGCCAAAATATAATGTTTACTTCTTAAAGTCAGAATCAAATTTCAAAGTCCTCAGTTGCTTTGAACTGCAAAGGGTTGTAACAAAGCGCTTCAGTAGAGTGTTAAAGGAAAGAGACGCGGACTCACACTCGTGTTTCTGCCGTTGTTGCATTATTGTTAGTCTTTAAAATTCATGATGCGCCTCACTGGGAACATAGAAAATAAATGTAAGTCTACTGCATTTTCTTTCTTCCAAGACATGATTTGGGTGTTGTTTGAGAAAATTGGCCTCAGGTTGAGCAAGTGAAAATGCAAAACGAGGAGCCTGACAGTGTGCTTGTTTCGCTGCCCTGCTCGCCCCTCCCCAGGCCAGATATGCAGTGGAACCAGCCCGGAGAGAAGAAGCTGACGGGGGGCCAGAACTGGCAGAATAAGACCATGTCGACCACACAGTGGGGCCCTGCGCCCATGGCCCCACAGCCCATGCCTGTACAACACGTGGTGAGGAGGCAGAAACACACCCTGAACATGCAGACACACACACACACAGAAGCACAATGTGGTGCAGTGATTACACAACCTGAGAATTTGCCATAAACAGGAAAGTTACAACTTATCTTATTTTGGTACTTTAGGCCATCATTCCTTTTGGTTGTAATAACATTGACCTAACCACGTTAATTGCTGAAAACCGAAAACAACCGCAGCATTATGAATAATTCCTAATGTTGCAAGACCCAAGCTGTAATAGAAATGAATGATCCTTTATGGGGATTCATCAAGGTGTCTGTAAGTCCTGCAAACGTCTTAAAAAGTTAAATTAAGTGATAAATTCAGCTTTAAAGATGTTTAATGGCTTCTGATTGCATTGTATTAAAGGAATAGTTCATTATTTTGGGAAATGTGCTTTTCTGCTTTCTTGGCAAGAATCCGATAAGAAGATCATCAACACTCTCATGTCTGTCTGTCCGTGTAAATATGGGCTACAGCCCAACAGCCAGGTAGCTTAGCTTAGCCTGAAGACTTTAACCAGGGGGGGAAAGGCTACACTTCTCAAAATGTAGAACTATTCCTTTAACTGTGGAAAAAAAAAACAGTGTAGCTACTCACTCTTTCCATTTCCGGAGGTGTAATTCGTTTAAGTTGGATCTTGTTGGATCTCATCTGTCTGAATGAAACTTGCAGACACTTTGCTTAGAAAGACTAAATCTAAAGTTGTTGCAGTGCACACTCTGAATGCTGGACTCGTCTGTGTGCATGTGAATGTTTGGACGTGTTTGTGTCCCATATATAGATGGAAGTATTGGTGTATGTGAGCGTAGTGGCTTGGTGCAGTGTATATCTGCCTGTGCATGCTCTGTGTGTGTGTGTGTGTGAGGGTGTGTGTTTGTGTGTTTGTGTGTGTGTGTGTGCTGATCTTGGCAGCTCCTGATTGTCCTCCTGATCTCTGGACAGCAATTTCTGGCTGACGAGGACAAACTGTCACTAACCCTCCGCTTCCTCTCTTTCTCCCTTTCCCCCAATATCTATCTGCTTTTTTGCTCTCTCTCTCTCTCTCTCTCTCCCTCTCCTGTTGGTCCTCTCCTTCTTTCTTCCCCTGTTGTCCCATCACCCCTGCTGTCATTCCCTCCCATCTCTCCTTCCTGTCCTGCTCGTCCTCTCCATGCTTCTCTTCCATCTGTTTTTGCACCGTCATCCACTCGTCTTCCTTCCCCTCTTCGCTCGTGTTCTGTTTTATCGCATGTCTTGTTTTGCGTTGTCATCTGCGCGTCCTGTTTTCGCTACACTGCTTTTGACATCTGCACCTCCGTATTTTGACCCCTCATACTGTGTTTCTGTCTTTTTCTTTCCTTTACTTGTTGCTGTTGATGCATATATGCCTACGCTGCGGTTCTAACCTTTCTCTCACTTTTGTCTTTCCACTTTTTTTTTCTCCCTCTTTTCTCCTTTATTCCAATTTTATACATTTTTGTGCTTCTCTTGTCCCCATTTTCTCCCTCCTCCTCCTCCTTCTATTTTCTTTTCTTCCTTATTATTCCCTTTTCTTTTTAAATCTCTTACACCCACTCTTTTACCTTCTCTTCCTCTCTACCTCGTCATACCGTTTTTTGCTCCCCTCTTTCATCATCTCCTCGTTTTCCTGGATTCTCTCTTCCTCTCTCTTACTTTCTCGCATCCTCTACCCCCTCCTGTGTTTGTCTGTTTCCTCATCTTTCTCTTTTTCTTTGGTTCTCTCTTCATCTTTTCTCTCCATCTGTCTCCCTCTCCTGTCTTTTGTCTTTTTTCCTTGTTGCGTCCTGATGCAGAATGGAATGTTCTATGCTAGTTATGTAAGTACTTATCCCTGTTTAGTAAAACAAGTCTTACCAAGCTGCTCAATAACCTCTATAATGTGCTCCCAACCTCCCCTCCCACCGTCTTCCTCCTCTTCTCCATCTCTGTCACCTTTTTTTCCCCTGCCGTCTTTGGAGACACTTGTTTATTTATTTATTTTTTGAAATACTTGATTTTGTTCTTTCCACAAATAACCCTCTCACCTCTGTGCTACAGGCTAACGATGTGCACTAGTTATGTAAGCACTAAGTAAACTGTCTGATGCCAGGAAATCAGAACCGCCTGCTACTTTTCTCCTCCTCCCCTGCAACTTTCATTCCAGATCCTCTTTTTAAGTTCAGGTTTTGCCTTACTGTATTTGCCCCTTGTACATCTTCCTCAAAGAAGAGGTGTGGTGGTATTGTGTCAACAAATTGAAAAAGGGTAAATACTCACCAGAGCACCAAAGCCACAGCTGAGAATGGTAATAATGAGACAAAATGCCACAGGCAGTCAGAAAGTACCGAGAGACGGGCTAGCACATTGTTGTGTTTGGTGTTTTTATGGGATTTGTTAACAGCCTTATCGTTAAACCCAAAGTTGGCACCGACAGACTAATCAAGACAATTTGTCAGCATTGTTCGCGGTCTGTGTCATTGACTGTATTATTTCACCTTTGACTCTCACTGACACAAGCAAGCAAAAACATAAACTGTCTATGGGGATTAATTCAGTAGCACAATAAAAAAATGAAGCCGTTGCTCTCTCAGCAAAACAAACCAAAATACTTTTTCCCCTCCAATATGGTACGAGACAAAAGTCTGCACATTGTTTGGTCAGCAGTGAATTGAATCCTGCCGTCAACGTACATTTAGCAAGACAAGCAAACACAGAAGAAATGCATCAGCTTTGACCAGGAACAAATAAAGCTTAGAGGGGAGGGGAATATTAATAGAACTGCTCATTATTGTGCCCAAGAACCCATAAGGCATAATGTGGTAAATAAGGCATGTGGCAGTAATACATAAGACATCACAGGTGGCAGAGTTATGAATAAGTCGGTTGTCACGCATCATGCATGATAAGTAAAACTCCCACATCTGAGGTTCTCGCCAGAAGGGCGAGATTGCGACGGTCTGTGCTCGCTTGATACTTAAAATGCCAGCCAGAAATCCCGCAAAGCCTTCTACTTACTTAACCTTCACTTAACCATGCAGGTCGTATAAGATCAGACGTCTGACTTTGCAGAGAAAGCGTAGAAAGAAGAGAGTCACCTGATAGCAAAGTTCAAAGTCAAATAGCAAAAGTTCAGCTCCGAATCGCTGAAACTCGCATTAAAAAGGTTGGGAGGAGACAGACAAAATGAATACACCGGCACCATAGAGAGAGAGGAGGGGGGTGGAAACGGCAGGAGAGAGTTGGAGAACAATAAGACAGATCCAGACAAATGTAAAGCACTGAAAGCTGACAGCTGGGCTGAAAGACAGATGGACAAAAACAGTGATACAGAAAGTGCAGTGGTGCATAAACAGTGTCTCACCTGCTCTGTTTTTCTCTCAGACATCCTCGTGTCATGTATGAAAAATAAAATAAAGTAATGCAGTCATTTTTCACAAGCAGACACAAAGGCAGACAGACCGGTCAACCTCAGAGACGGATGGTTTGCAAACTATCACGTGGTTCAGGTGCAGATGACGGTAAAGCTCATTAAAGCTTAAATCATGGCCACTAGTGCATTACTACGTGAGCAAAAAACATATTTGACACGTAACGTCTTTTGGCTTGAAATGGATTCCTTCTCTCACTCCTCTGGCTGCGGGCCAGCTCCTCTGCTAAAAGAGATCAGATTGATCAATGGTTATGATCCGCTTTCACAGCCCGGCTCCCCAGAGGCTGGAGCTAAGAGCAGATACAGGATCAGTCGCATCGATTGGCTCATGACATCAGTTCGTGGGTTCACCTGACCCGACCAGAAACCTTTTAGCTTCAGATCTCTTCCTGTCCTCCCTTTTCAAGTCCCCCTGAAGCTTAGCCGTTACAGTATTTCATAATTGCCCAATTTTGGGTTTAAAATCTCACATAACAGCACAAAGTCTATATTGAATGAGGTAATGCATCATGCTTGATGTTGAAATAAAATGATCATTCTCTAAAAATGCCGTCTAATTACAGCTAATTCTTATCAACACAATCATTTTATCAACATTATTCGAGTGGGGATGAGAAGAAAATTACAGTTTAAGCAGCAGAAGTCTACAGAGTGAAACAAACTTTTTAAAACTTTAATTTTCTTCACTCCATACATTGTATTGCTGTAAATATAGATGAAGAAGCCTGGAGGCTGAGGTTTTCTAACTATAAGGCGCGCCTCCCCAGGAGGGCGAGGGAGAAACGAAGAGGAGGCGCAGGGTGAGAGACGTGAGGCGAATTCTCAAAAGTCCCAAAAAAAAAGTAGCTAACTCAGCCAAATGTGAACACACAGACATGATGCACGCATTTCTAGATTGAGTGTGACTTGCCGTTCGAGTGGTATCATTATCTATGATCATTAGATCAGCTTAGAAAAGACCCTCTTTTTAACGGCAGGACTGAGAATCAGGACATTTTTAAGTTCATACTCTATTATGAAACTGTATTAAAGTGAGAAGTCAGCTCCACTCTTTGCATGAAGAGTTTTGCATTAAAAAAAACTGTATGAATAGACTTTATAGATCAATCAGCATAACGTGCCATTTGTTTAAAGCATTGATTAAATGCATTGTTGCATAAGTAGCAATTAAAGGATAATGCCAGTGTTTTATTTTTCCCCATAGAAAGGCTAAACCCACCATTGTACTGCTTTGATTAATGTAATCCATCATTTTACATAAGGCTGCTAAAGTAATATATGATTTCACACAGCTAATTACTGCTTTTAATGGAAATACTGCACCTTTTTTCATTTATGTGCACGGTTACGTACTGGAGCTGGGGACTTCCATCTGTGGCAGAGAGGAAGTGCTTTTAATACCTCTGCAATGACTGAGGCGTTATGAAGTCATGTTAAGAAAAATGCCTCAGTTGTCTCATTTACAATGATGGATTGGGTTTGTGAAGGCAGCAGCGTGTTTCTGCAAGCTGTTTTTAATGGGTTTTTGAAAACAGTGGGAGCCTGCGACTTCCGGGTGAGCAGGCTGACCTGCAGGAGAGCCAGCGATCTCAACTCCTGACTGCAGCAAATACTGTACAGTTATATTCTGTGTATTAAAGGGGGGGAAAAAAATCACACTTGTTTTATCCTGTAACATCTGCAGATGCTTGCAGGAATTCCCAGATCTCACTGAAAAATGCAGATCCTTATTTGTTATATTTGAGTGGCTGCCTCTGTGATATGTACTCTGTAACTCCACAAACGGTGAAATCACTGCAGGCCATAGATGACTGATCTAACATCAGTGAATATTAATACTGATGTTGTGTTGCTGTTGTGCGAGAGGCTCCCTGCGCTGCATCTTCACGTCTTATCGTGCAAACTGATTTTCCTGCGGGACATTCGCTGATACCACACTGTAATGCACCGCGGACATTCGCTCCCATAAATTACCAGTGTGTCGAGCAGGAATCGGCTGCTTTGGTGAGGATGTGCGTGGGTTGTAAACGACGGCTACAAATTGGCCGTCATGTTGAATTTGAGGCCCATTCAGCCGTAGTGGATTTGATTTGTGAAGTGGGGAGGGCACGGCTAAACGCTGCCCTACTGAACCACCCCTTTTAAAGCCATGGTAATGATTGCTCCCAGTGGGATTCCACTAAGTACCACTTGCTCATGGTGTTGCGCCCCTAATGCACACACTTTTGGTCAGCATTAAATGTGTTCTCCTTCCACATACAGTGTACCGACTTCAGTTTATTTATTGTGTTCAGAGTCAAAAGAGGCACATGTGACATTTGTCAGAATTAAAGACCTTAAAATCATCTAAATGTTCAGCAGCAAGAGCCATGAAATGTTTGACCCACGTGTGTTTTCTGTTATGTTTAGAGCCACTTCTGCTTTTTTTTTGACTCCTGGTTTTTGCTTTTCCTCCAGGCTCCAGCTCCCATGGCTTTTCCCATGACCACACCGCAAGTGCCTGTGTATGGAATGGTGAGAGTGCACACATACATGGAAAAACATACCATTTGTCACACCCATTGTACAGGTACACGCAGAATAGGGCTGCAGCCACCAGTTTTTATTTCTGATTCATCTGCAGATTCTTTTTCTTGGTTAATTAATCATTTGGTCCGTAAAATGTGAGACAAAATGTCCATCACAAGCTCCTAGAACCCACTGTGACGTCTTCAGATGTCTTGTTTTGTCTGATATTCAGCTTACACTTCTATAAGATAAGATATTCCTTTATTAGTCCCACGGCGGGAAGTTACAACTGTTAAAAAGTATTGACCATAAGTGAGGAAAATGTTGTTCTAAGTGACAAATGCTCACAGAAAACTAGAACTACTCACGGTTTGGCTGTTTTTGCCCACAAGTAGCTACTTTAACAATTTTCTTTGTCTTCTCTCTATCTACCCGCTCTTGCCCCCCTTCTTTTTCCTCCTTTTACACCTGTTTCCTCTGCCTTCTGCTGTTTTGCCTTTCTGGTTTCTCACTTTCTTTTTTCTCTTGCTGTCTTTCCTTTCGTTTTCTTTGTTATCCATCTTTGTCTATCGTAACCGTCCTCCTCTGTCTACTTTCTCTCTCTCTCTCTCTCTCCCCCTCCAGGTCCCTCCCCAGATGGGTCAGATGGGTGGGGTACCAGTCATGGCTCCTCAGCCAATGATGTACAACCAGCCTGTTCTCAGACCTACCAACCCCTTCGCACCCATGCCCGGAGCCCAGGTGACACTTTAACACCCACCCACACACACATTTGAATCAGCTAACATAAAACATGTACATGTTCTGCAGTAATACAGTCACAAGCACTTGTGTCCTTGTATGAGCTACAAGCCTCAAGGTCACCCGAGGAGGTAAAATGACTCAGTAAGAAGCAAAGATTAGAAGAATGTGTGCAAATTTCTTTGTAGCTTAAAGCTCTTTCACTTCCCTGTTTCAGTGTACATGTATTCCTGTTTAGAAAGCTTTTGGTGATATCCAAGCATGGGGCCAGACTCGCATTCAATGCATTGATAAAATGATCAAAATAAACTCCTTCCCTATTTTTTTTTTCTTCTTCTCAGATGCAGTTTATGTAATCCAGTCAGGGGGGAAGCAGAGTGCCAAAAGCGACAAACTAACAGCAGAAGAAAACACACAAGAGGAACGATCAGATGGACGGGAAAATGATTTGATCAAGCTAAAACGACTAAGAGACAGACAGCCGACAAGATAAACCAACCAACACCAAAAAACAAGCTGTAAAAGAGGAGGAGAAGACGACCTAATAGAGGATGGAGGGATGTGGTGGGGAAGATGTCATCCTGGTCGGTCGTTGTCTGAAACAACTTCTAGCACATATATGTGTGTGTGTGTGTGTGGGGGTGTGTGTGTGTAGCTTCTTTCTGTTATACTGTCTAATTTGTATCGATGGAGTGATGGATCAGGAGAGGGAATAAGGATGAGAGAGAAAGATGGGAGGAGAAGAGGGGATTGAGGAAATCCTACCTCTGGTTCTCAGTCAGACTGAACCCGTCTGACTGCTTGTGTGAGTCTCTGCTGCAGAATTAGCTTTATTTCATACTGGTGCTATTTTGTCCTCTCTGGGTTACCGTTTGCCTGCAACGGCAACTTGGGAGCACTTAGGAGGGGGCAAGTGTTTGTTTAGTGCGCGAGGAGGAGTGTGTGCGTGCGCAGCAGTTGTTTCAGACAACACCTTCACATCCGACCTCCTCTCCATCCCCTCTGTTCGCTGTCTGTGTCCACGACTGTCCAATCAGTGAGAGATTTAGAGGCAAATCTTCTCAAGTGTGTTTCCCTTCATTTTCTGCTCTGTTGGGATATCTTTGTATTTTTCAATCTGTCCTCTTCTGCAGCCTCTCCTGAATGTTATCGGGGCTTGTACAGCAGTTCGTCGAACCATTTGTTGATAGTAGTTGAGCGTTTGTTGTTATGGGTTTTAAGCTTAAGTCTTTGTTACTCATACTGCATTGATTTCTTCTTCTAAAGCTGCAGATACACACGGAGACACGGGGCTTAGCGGTGACAACATGCTAGCACGGTGCACCGTCCAAATTATCCGCAAACCAACATTTTGCTTATTTTATCTAAAGGCTCAGTCACACGAAAAGAGGTGCAAGGAGCACAGTGATGTAGCCATTACTACTAGTTGGTGAACTAATGTAGCTAACCAAGCTAACGTGCTAGCGTTACTCATTTACGGTCCCCTGGCATTTTATTCTAGGGGGGTTATCCATCAGTGGATTCAGTAAAGAATTACTAAAGAGAGGGAAGAAAAGCACACTGAGCTAGCCAGTTAGCAAGTTTGTTAGCTTCATCGCTAACGGGAAAGTTCAAACAGTTTGTTCAAGAGACGTATTTTGGTTTGTAAATCAGTCCTTTTTCTCTGGAGCCGTCAGAAGTTGGCGTGTCGCAGCCGATACAATGGCTTCCACCATTTTGGACGTTGTGGTCCCCAGGTGGTTAAACCAGAGGTGAATCCACATGGTGGAGCACGAGATGGAAGAATGTTTGCTTTGCTAAAGAGTATTTATTGGCAGCGTTAGCCTGTTAGCACTGTTAGCCCCTCGTTGACCTGTGTGTATCTGTTTTTCTTGTATTCATCAGCTTCCCAACCAGATTCATACGTCAAAGGTTTTCTAAAATACGATTTTTCATTAGGTACACCCTATTAGCAGATCCACATTATTTTCCAATGATTGATGACAGCAGCACTGAGCGAGTGATTAAATGTTACTGAATCAAGTTGAATTCACTTTAAATTGCACTGAATCAAAGCGAGTGGCTTTTAGTGCGTCTGCACAGAGAGCCCAATGATGCAGCTTTTGGCATCACCGTCCGCGGTTCCAGGAAATTTTCGGGATCAATTTTGACTCGTGTCAGAGGTCACGGCCATTCTTCAGCCAAAGCATCCGTCAGCATGAGTTTGACTGTTGGTATAGTGTGTGCATAATCCATTGTTGTGCGTGTTCACGTGTGCGCTTAACACAGTTATGTGTTCGTTTTCCATTGAGGGCTATTTCTGAGGGTCAAATTGTGTCCGATATCAAGCCAAATTTGAGCCAGCGAGTTTGACAAGAAATGTGCTTGTTTTGTTTTTGTGAAATCAAATTTTGTTGCAAAATGCACATGCAAAAATGTTGCACTGAAGTGACTATCCTGCCTGTTGTAGAGCTGTCGCCAGGTTTCCTGGCGTCCAGAAAGAGATTTGAAGTTTGTAGAAACACTTTGTGGTTTTACAAGTTTGTCTAATCTACCAGCTACTGTGGCAGGTAACTAAAAATTGTTTTCCTGCCAATCTAACAATGAACTTGAAACTTTTTGTAGTCCCATCCCCTGTCCCAGTCCAGTGTCTTCATCCCAGTCATCAGTAGTAGTTCAGTCACCATCCACTCTGCTGTTAAATCTCTAGAATCTCGCTTCAGTCTCTCAACTCTGTCTAGTTGGTCTATCTCTAGGATGCTTTTTTAGCCTGCTTCGTCACTGTTTGGTATGTGTAGATATGTAAAAAAAAAAAAATACTAGTAATAATAACCAGTTTCTGTCTAGATCGTCTGCTCCCACCCACCACTGTCGCTGTTGGATAGATATTGCTCTTAGACGCTTCTTGTCGCGGTCTTGTGTTAGCTTAGCCTCTCGTCATAGTATCCTCCCGCAGTAGGTTTCCCACCTTGTCCTCACCTCTGCCAGTGTCCAGTAACTATAGCTCTATTATCTCTTGGTGTCTCTGTCTTTTAGCTGTAGGCGAAAACCTTTCGGAGGCTCTCCGGCTCAGGCTTTGTGGTACGCTTTTCTCTTAGCTTTGAGTGCGCTCCTTCCTCTTGCTGTTGGCATCGCTCCAGTGTCTGGTAGATAAAGTCATCCTCTTCCCCCCCCCCCCCCCCCCCTTGTCCGGACAGCATCTGCAATCTCCGCCTCTCGTTATGATGTCAGCAGCCTACAAACCTTGGTGGCTTTCTGATTGGACTGTTGAACCATCGAATCAGATAGCTTCGATATATATCCACCTTCGTGGGGGATTTTGTTGGCTTTCGGTACTCTTCAGTACTCTTCTAGAACGAGCTCAAGCTAAATGCTAGTAGATTTCAGCAGTAGCTGGAAAGTTTGTCTGCTCAACCAGCCACTTTGACCGTCAACCAGCTGTTGTTCAGGGGTACTTTACATACATTTTATTCAGTTCGGAAAAATGTCGCACGTAGCAAAGAAATCCACTAATCACTGGGACGATTTAAGTTCAATTCCAAGCCCTGATAGCAAACACTTAGGTTTTTGTGTCTAGTCCAAACTTCTTCAGAAAGCTTCTGGTTTAACTCCCTCTTGACACCATCAGTGTCCTAAACGGGGATTCGGGAGCTTCGTTATCCTCAAAAATCCTCCTCCCCAGGGTGTGAAATACAGGTACCTTTTGGTTTGAATTCCAACTTGGACACACATTAAATGATTTTGTTAATGGATGTCTGTGCTTTGGCCCCCAAATGAGTTCAAATCCTGGTTCTTTATTTTCTGGGACAGCTGTCTCACTGTCTCTAACCTGGTGTGATGAATTGGCCCTTCAGAGGGAGAAGCTGTGGCACTGATCCAGAATCAGATCATCATCACCCTGGATCTTAAAAACAATGAATCATATCAGGTCTAAATGCACATCTGATAATTCCTGATGTTTGTAGTTACCTCTGCAGAATACAAAATGGGTGGTTTTTGGTATGAAGGACAGTAAAAATCAGTGCCAGGGAACACAGCTTGTTTTTCCTTTCGTGCTAAACCTACATTTCGTGTTCTTCTCGGTCAGTTCGTAGCCTTTCCCTTTTTTCAGTTTCTCCGTTTAAACCTTTACATCTCTGCATGGAATCCCGTCCTGCTTGTTGCAATGAGGTTTTCTTTGTCTGTGTGTCTCAAGTGGTTTCAAAATGGTCACATTTCGGGGGATAGAGAGAGCACAGAAGAGGAGACTGCTGTGGTTTTTTGAGTCTCGTAAATGTTACTGGCTCGTCTCCTCGTCTCCTCAGCGTTGATGTAACTGCCAGTAATTAGTACAGCTTTATCGTGTAGGTAATTTTGTTACGGTATTTATCCAGGGAGTGGTTTGGCCAAGCATGCAGGCTCTTTTTTGGAAACTCCCTTCCTCAAATTCAGACACACTCTCACATTTACAGCTGAGAGTTGCCCGGGAAAACCACTGTTTCTTTTGACGTTTGGGATCAGAATAGGCGACCTTGTGGCTACGTTTCTCTGGACTTTCAAAGCTGCTACCACCTCTCTGCATTGTTGTAGCATGAATCTAGGTGGAGAAGGGTACACGGATAAACCTTGATGTCATTTTAAAAATGTCTGTTCTCTGCCAAGGCCATGTGTATCAAACATTCAGAGGGCAGACTCTTCTCTGGCGAGCCATGCCCCTCTCTCTCTCTCTCTCTCTCTCTCTCTCTCTCTCTCTCACTCACTCTGCGGTCGGCGAGTGCATGGTTGTATCGTTGTCGATGTTTGTTGTCCTTTTTCCAAAAAGCATGATATGACAGTGATGGTGATGATGAAGATAAATTCTCTCCTCTTGTTGTCCCTGTTTTAAAACGTATCGTCTTGTCGGGCGCCCCGGACAAGGTGAAGGGGCGAGATGGATCAGTCTTTCTTGACCAATCATTTGCCGTCCACGACAGCAGGTTCACCAGTTGTTTGAATGAATCTGACAGATTGTTTGTACTGTAGCAAAACGGAGCGCCAAACTTTTTTTTTTTTTTTTTTGTGTGTGTGTTACCTCTCCCAAAGATGTCACATTTGTTACTTGCAGCACATGGCAGATTTGTCCTTTGGATTCTCCACTGCTGTGGCGCCATCTGTGGGTCGCTGTGTGCGCTGCAGCCGTGTGTCGGTGTCAGGAGAGCGACTCGGAGTCAGAAACCCACAAAATGAAACAGACGAGACAAAGAGAGAGGCCGTTTAGCGGATGAATTCCCTCATTTCGTCAGTGAGTCGGTGTGTTGAATCAAAGATCTCTTGTGCACGTTCTGTTTTTTCTACATCTGTGTTTTTTGGTAAGAACCCTCGGATTGCTGCCTCACTATTCTGTATATAGAGAAACACACACACACTCACAACACAGAGCCTAAACACATACTCTCATAATCTGCAACTGCATTATTTTGCATTTACTCTTTATTTTTCTGAACATGAAAGATATTAGCGTTATTACAGCAGTATATAGGTATGAATACTACTCAGTGGGGACGGGCTAAACAGACAGACGATGCAGATTTTGAGGGCTGCAGACCTCCCTGTACATCAGGATCAGCCATGAATTCTCAATGATGCCAAATGTTTTTTGAGCAGAGTACACCTTTTAATCTCTCTCTCTCTCTCTCCTTCTCTCTCTCTATCTCTCTCTCTCTCTCTCTGTCTCCTCCCCCCATCTCTTTGTACATTTTTTCTATTTATTTAAAGCAGAAAAATATATGGATTGTATCAAGCATGGAAAGGCAAACAAAATGTTACAGTTGACAAAAATCACAGGCTTTTATTTTACAGCAGTATATTTGTTTATTCTAGGGATCTGTTTTCTCTTTTTTTGGAAGAAATAAAAAGTCATTTTCCATTCCTAAATGATTGTCTGTTTTTGAGTTGTCATGCTGAAGGAACTGCAGTCTGAACTCACCACTCAAACTGCCAAAAAAGCCCACAAACCTTAAAAAAAAAAAGTCTCAGATCATAAAAATTCAAGGCCTTGAAATGTCAGACAGTGTATCTTCAGATTTTTAATTGCAGCGCTGGAGGGCTTGAGAGTCTTCTCTCCTAATTCAGCCTCTCAAACCATGTTTTAAACCATTCAATATGTGTTTCACCAGCTTAATACGCAACTATGAAATGAATCTTAAATTTGATTGATTGTGTCATATAAGTCCTTGTTTGACCTGAAAACTTGACTGACACATCAACATCTAAAATCTGCTGCAAGAACCAGTTGTCTTCCGTCAGCCTGTGTGCAACAAGGCGGGGGGAGGAAAACGTGTCCCTGATGCACTGCTCATGTGTGGTTCTCCCACCAGACTGTGGTCTTAGATCAGTGGATTCAGCCACAGGACAAAGGAAGTGAAAGGAAACTTAATTATCAAGAGAAGGGGAATTTGTTTGTGTATTTTTTTTGCACTTTCAACCTCAGCGAAAGAGCAGAGATGATCCATCGAAGGAGGAAAACCAAGAAACAATTGTGTATTGTTTCAGATCGTATGGAAAAGTCTGTGCCGTTTCTCAAATCCAGACAACAAACAGATTCTAAGAAGGCAGATAATATGCATACAAAATTACTTCCAAATCACAAACTTTAACTATTAATATGTTAATACTCTTACAAAGTGCAGACTGTCTGCATACAGTTGAGTTACTGTATCATAACATAGCACCGTGACCTTTGACCCTCCTGAATCCTGTCACGTTCAGACACCTGTCTGTGTTTTCTTGGCAGCTCAGTCGAAGTGATGCATCTTCCGCTGCGCAGAGGCCTGTGGGCGCACTACGCTTGACATACTACGTGTAGGCACATACTAAATCCTTTTCTGGCATATAAAATAGTATGATAGAAATGGAGGAGCTGCTCATTGTTGGGGGAAAAAAACCTTTAAAAACTGTGGTAACTCCAGAGAGATATCAGTATCGGTGTTGTCAGTAAAATCAATAAATGCAGCAGCAGGTGTTTTAGTTTGGTTTTTGTGTTTTCCTGCCAGTATGGCTGTCGCCCTGGGCACCGAGAGACAAATCACCTTTTGCAGTGGCTTCAGTTGTTTGATGATAAATTATTCACTCAAGACAAAACACTGCTGTTTGTCAAGCACGGTGCATTTTGAGTGATATATTTCTCACTAAGGCCCATTTAGTCAAAAAAAACAACCCTGAAATACGACCAAATACATCACCTGGCGTCCGTGAGAGCTTCTCCGTGTGACTGCCGAACAAACCTACACAAACGGTTTCATCATTCAGAGCTCAGTGGGAGTCTGGGGGTGGGAACCTGCTCTTTAATCCCTCACCGTGGGAGCGCTGAAGTTGTTGTAGTAAAGGACAAGTACCAGACTAAGCTGGTAGAAATCTGTTAGGTTAACATGTCACAACAAGCAGGGATGCGCATATACAGATAAATACACACAAACAGGAAAGCTGTGCAGCGGAAATAGGTGCTTCTAGTGTGTTTTAGTTTGGTGAAGCAGCAGCAGGTTTCCCACCGTTACTTAATCTTACTTTTACTGTATGTTTGCAAGTATGTGGACGCCCTTTGTTCCCACCACTGAGGGGAAATCTTAATATTTCATCATACAATAATATTTCAGAGAACAATGTGCCTTTTTAACTTTGTGGTAAAAGTTTGGATCCGTTCCGAAATTCTTGTGATAAAATGTTCCTCCTCAACCTTTGTCCAGCACTTTTGGGATGAACTGGAACACCAGCTGACAGCCAGGTCTCCTCAGCAGACATCAGTGTGGGACTTCACTGAAGCTTTTGTGGCTAAATAGGAGCAAATCTGCAGCCAGGCTCCTAAATCTGGTGGAAAGACTCAAGCCAAAAGATTGGAGGCCGTTCTAGCTGCAGATAAATGGTTTTGGAGTGAGATGTTCAACCATCACATATGGATGTAATTTAATAGTTTGTTGTCGTTGCAATGTTATATTTTTTTTTTTCTCTTTCTTGGGCCACAATCAGGCTTTTTCCTTAAAGACTATCAGTAAATGTTGGCACACATTTGTCTCCAAAAATGTTTTTCTTTTTGCATACTGGCTAAATATTTAACAGGACTATAACAACGATAAAGGCTGCTAACCCATGATTGCTTCTGACTGCAGCAGATCCCCTATGAGAAAGTGACAGAAATCCAGAAGTTGTCGGTCCCATTGTGGCAGCTGCCGGGCCACAGTGGGCCTGTTTGTGACAGCCGACACTCACCAGGAGGAATGTCAACCCCCGCCGTCAGATAGGGTTTGACAGCTGTAAATTGAGAGAGGGAAGAAAGGAGGGAGCACACTGCTATTTTTATCTTTCATTCAGCCAGGACCAAACCAGACAGAGAGAGAGAGAGAGAGAGACCCCCCCACCCCCATTTCTCTTTCTGCTCTCCCCAGAAGGCGATCAGCCCTTCTGGATCTCTCCTTCCTGCCTGACCTGAAGAAACTTCTGGAAGTCCAGCCAAAGTATTTAGACCAGGAGAGACCGCTTTGGTTGGAGGAAGATCCCTAGAAAGAACCACAAACCACAAACAGGCCAACATGGCTCTGCTGTGCTACAACAAAGGCTGTGGCCTCAAGTTTGACGCCGACAAGAACAAAGACGGTGAGATCCTGTCCGTGCTTTTAATGTGCTGCTGGTTTATGCTGTAGATTTGCTTTGATTCTCTTTGAAGTTCAGTTTACTCATTTTGTCTGAGCTAAAAAAGAAAAGGCCCATTCGACAGTTAAAAAAAAACATCACCAGCAAAAGGAAATCAGGATTCTTTTTTCTAAATTCCTCAAAAGAAATGTTTTAATTATGACTTTACCAACAGACAACTTTTCCAAATGGTGCCTATTTTATCTCTGCTTTTATTTTGAAAGTACGCTCTTGTTACCAGATTCTTTTGGTGTTTGTTGGTTTTAATATACGTATTTATGCAAAATTCATCAAAGAAAGACATGATATTTACATTGATTGGGGATGAAGATGAGTGCTTAAACCAACTTTTACAGAGTTCAACAGGTGGGTAGGGAACTAGATTTATGGTCTGGATTTGCTGGCACAAGTTTTGTAAATCAAGTGTTTCTTAAAGAAGTTGTGTTTTTATCGTCAAATTTTCTGTGTGTGTCTGAGAGAGAAACCATTTGAGCGACCCCAGCATGTATCGCAGGCCACGTGTCGAAAGCTATCTTCCTAGCAACCAACTTCCTTTTATGGGACGCTGCCGCTCAACTTAAATGACTCACACGGACAGCTGATACACCCGACTAACTCTGTGTGTGTGTGTGTGTGTGTGTGTGTGTGTGTGTGTGTGTGTGTGTGTGTGTGTGTGTGTGTGTGTGTCTGTATACACACTGACAGTGTCTTTCTTTTTCCTCCAAAAGATTCCTGCCTCTTTCATCCAGGTGTCCCCATCTTCCACGATGCTCTGAAGGTAAAACTGATTCATAAGCACACAAACAAACAGCAAAATCTTTCTTCAGCTGGATGAGAAATCACATTTATTTATGTGTGTGTGTGTGTGTGTGTGTGTGTGGGTGTGTGGGTGTCCTTCTCTAGGGTTGGTCCTGCTGCAAGAAAAGGACAACAGACTTCTCAGAGTTTCTCTCCATTAAGGTAAGGACACCTCAGGGCCAAAAACTCAAGATCCTGTAAATATTTGTGGTTGGTTGGAACGGAGCTTAAAGTGTAACGTTGGTCTCAGTGAAGTGCAAAAAAAGAGGAAAACATTTAGGTACTTAGAAGTTTTAATCAATCGGAAGCCAGTTATGTAAAATAACTAAGAACATCTACAGAAATATAGAATATTGACCATTAAAACATCCGTTTTTAAAGCTATTTCACTGTAAGTGATGGCGGACAAAGCCATGGTCCTCATTTTAACTTTAGACAAACATATTTTTACACAACATGAGGACACTCAAAGTGTAACTACCTGTTTAGTGTGGACATATAGTGAGGCACCATATGGTATAAGCATCAGCTGCAGCCATTTTCCTCTGTGAAGGATAAAATAGGACACAGTTATTAATACGTCTGCAACTACCAACTACTTTCATTGTCAATTGATCATTCGATCATGTTCTTAATTAACTCGGTTAGTTGTTTGGTCTATATAATGTCAGAAAACGGTGAAACAAAGCCCAAGCTGACATCCTGAAATGTCTTGTTTTGATGACAACCCGTCGTGAGTTTACCGTCATAGAAGAGAAAAGAAACCAGAGAATATTCACATTGGAGAAGCTGGAATCAAAGAAGTCAAACCGATTCATAATTAATTACCAAAATAGCTGGTGATTTATCTAATAGCCGACAATTAATCGATTAATTGTTGCAGCTGTAGTAGCGAATGAGAAGTTCAAACGGGGAGAGAAATAACATCTGAAGTTTTAGATCCTTAAATCAGACTCTGCATCGAACACAGGGCTGCACCCGCGGGACCCACAGCAACGAGAAGCCCCTGGAGCCTCTGCGGCCAGAAGTGTCCTCAGATAAGGGCGAGATAAAACCCACCGGCGACCAAGAGATAATCTACCAGGGACCCAAATCGGCCGAGAAGCTGCAGAAGGAGAGACCCAGGTGTGTGTGTGTGTGTGTGTGTGTGTGTGTGTGTGTGTTTGTGTGTTTGTAATTCACATTCAGCTCTCATCTATAACCAGATTCGTCTTTGTCTCATTTGCATAAGATAACTGGACTTTGTCTTTTTGCATAAGTCTCCCTGTTACTCACGTGCACACAGCTCCTCCTGCACATGCATTCATTCACAGAGGTCAGGACAAGGTCGTGTGAATTCCTGGAATAAATAATTTAGTGGATAACACCTTGAGGCCTGTGGTCATGCATACACACTTGGCTCTGTGTGTGTGTGTGTCTGAGCACTTCTGTGTGTATTTATATGTGTGTGCAGTTCAGATGAGCCCAAGACCAAGCTGCCCTACAAAGTGTCTGCGTCGTTGGCGAAGGAGCTGGAGAAAATGGACATCAACAAGAAAGTTGAGAGAGAGAAGAAAGGTTAGTGTGTGTGTGTTAAAACAAGTCTCAATCTTACGTTTTATCATAAAACAGTCTGTTTGGAGAGTTTCACAAACTATCTTTAAGAAAATTAAACTTTTAAGCCTCAATTTCAAACAGAATAACGTGATAAGGAGCTTTCGTACAGTGTTTGTGTGCACATTGGTTTTTATATATGCATTTCTGCTTATATTTGTGTTTTTATGTGTGCTTACTGTTTGCACACATGTTTAGGAGTAAATGTGTGTTTGATGCAAAGTTCAACAGCAGTTTATATTTTGGTGAAAGTGTCTTATCGAGGATGTTCAGTGTAGATTTGAGTCCAAAAACCTAATTTTCTTTAAACAAGTAAAAAAAAAGAAAATTTACAACTTTTTTTCTGTAGAAATCAACAGAAAAAGAACTTGAAACACACAGATTTGCTCTGGAAACACGTCGAGATATTCTTACTACTTTTTTTTTTTAGGAATATTAAACTTGCAAATGCAAACAAAACTGACTTAATGAATAAAAAAAAACGATTTTTGCTTCTCTCACCTTCCCCTCTGCCCACAGAGAGTGAGGCAGTGATGCCTGGGACACGATGCAAGAACGCAGGATGCAAAACAGTGGGTGTCTCTTTTGTTCATTTCAGTGTGTGTGTGTGTGTGTGTGTGTGTAGGTAACTTATGTGGCACTGCTGTTGTGGCCCAAAATAGTCGACTATGTGACATCAGCAGAAGCCGAAAAAATTCATCATCCACACCAGTGGGGGCTGCTTGAGCAAGCACACACAAAAGCTGTTTCCATCACTTAGGAGGACATTACATTGACCTACATTCATTTCCTGGAGACTTACCCAACCATACTTTTAATACAAGTCTACTTTTACCTCATGGGTTCAGTCCAGTTTATTGTTCTTTTCCATCAGTTTTCTAAATCTTACTAAACAGCTCCATCTTGTGGAAGAAACAGGCCACAACATATGACCACATGTACAGTATATACTTCACTTTAATGCCCCAAAATTCTTATTTCATTCAGTGTTGGATCATAAATGACATTTGTTAAAATACTGTACTTGAAAACAATTTTGAATACATGTAGTATTTTCCATTTAACTAATACTGGAATGTTTACTCCACTTACTCTAAGTGAAAGCTATTGTTATAAATTACTTAGCAGATTAAACTTTTAAAATATGATGTGTTGTTATAGCTTAAACTATCCAACAATACATTATTATTAGTTAATGAAATTATTTCCACCTCATCCAGCTGCAACATAAAAATGCTGCTGACTTGTTCATTTATTAGTTGATATATTAATAATGTGGTATTAAAATGATGCTATAACACTGACAGTACTAATAAAATCCACTAATAAAAAAACCTAATTGTAGTGAGGCCTCAAGAACAGACACTTACATGTGTACAAATGTAATGACAAACATATTTTTAAAACCTTTTTCAAGATCATAGAGGGAAATCCAAAGTGAATTATTTAAAAATGGATGACACATTTTTTAAGAACATTATAACAAAAAAGGTAAATGAATAAATCAGTTTAACTTTGGGGGAAAAAGCCGTCATTAGGCATATTTATTTTTGGAAATCTTTAAAGTAAAATAATGAAAACCATTACAATTTAGGCAGAAAATCTTTTAATTGGTCACAATAACAAACTGACCATCGAAATCTTTAGTGACTGTCTGGAAAATAAATGGCGCCACGACTGAGAAATGCTTCATTCAACCAAACACACTTGACTGGTGACCTTATCATGTGACTGATGACCAGAGGCTTGAGGAGAAGCTGTAATCTGTCACACGTCATTGATCATCTGCTGTCCAGTCCGTGATCATTAGCATTGTGTGTGTGTGTGTGTGTGTGTGTGTGTGTGTTTAGGCGTATCAAGGCCCACCGACGGACATGGAGGTCTGCGTCCACCACCCTGGAGCTCCCGTCTTCCATGAGGGGTAACACACAAAGACCCACTGCTGCATGTCTTTACTCCGGATATTACAAAGGCATTACGCTTAATCCGCTATAACAAAAACATGATTGCAATCTTTATTTGCATAACTCTCTTTTCAAACCATAATTAGACGGCCTCTACAAAGGAGAGCTGGAGACTAAACAAATGTGAAGGCCATGCAAGCGTAACAAGAAGCATAAAAGCTGAAAAATTAAATCAGACAATTAATTAAAAATCAGCAATTAAAAACAAATCTGCAACGTGACAAACAGACTTCAGAGGTAAACTAAACTGCAGCTGCTATTTGAACCACCACAAACATATGGGCTCACGTCACATCACGTTAATTTGGTCAAACTGCTGCTTGTGGAGGTTGTATGATTCTATGACAGGTTGAAACTGTGCTCACAGCCCAGTGTGTTTTGTTTAGGTACAAGTACTGGAGCTGCTGCTGCATAAGGACGATAGACTTCAATGCTTTCCTTGACCAGAAGGGCTGCACCACAGGGAAACATTGCTGGGTCCCAAAGAAGGTACGTGCGCCACCTGAGGGGTGATGGAGGGGGTGGTACTGCATGAATATATAGCAGATAGAAACAAACGGGTCTGACTCAAAGTTAGCAGAAGATTTAGCCAGAAATAACCTCAAGTGCTGACGAAACCCCTTTTAAAATGCAGAAATGACAACGCTTACCAAACAGCCATAATATTTAAAATGGCCCCTTTTTTGTGTTAAGATTGGTGTGTGTTTTTTTTTTTTACCTCTAAAACTAACGCAGTTTAATAGAACATTCCTAAAATACACGGTTATGATGTTCATCCATCCATTGTGTTTACCACTTATCTTTAAAAGCTCACTCTGTTTTTCAGTCACTGTGATGAAGGCTTTCATGTAGGTAAAGCAGGCCTATGGCATATGTTGATGTGTGTGTGTGTGTGTGTGTGTGTGTGTGTGTTTACAGGACAAGAAAAAGGTGGCGTGTCGATATGACTGGCACCAGACAGGAAGTAACGTAGTTGTAACGATTTACGCCAAGAACGCAAACCCAGAATTTTCCTGCATAGAAGCCAACCAGACAGTGGTGAGTGTTTGACACACACACACACACACACACACACACGCTGTACATCTTCAATACAAAGACTACTGTGAACGTGACATGAGTCTGAAAACACAGAATAACTTGTTTCCGCTCTGTAGTAGTAACTAATGGCTTCATCAGTGTTTATAAGTTGGGACTCCTTAAATAGAAGCGTTAGCTAGTACTGGCTGGTGTTTATCCTTAATCTAAAGCTTAGATACTCTCACTGAGATCAAGAACTGTGCACACATTTATACATTAAACGTTAGAAATTCACTTACTTCTTCTTCTGTGTTCTCTTTTTCTTTATTCTCTCTTTAGATCTCGTGTCAAATCCTGTTTGAGAACGATAAGATTTTCAAGAAGGACCTCTACCTCTGGGGCGTGAGTATCAACTCACCTGTTACATTTCTTGAAATGTCTGACATTAATTGTAATTTTTGTTTGGCTACATGATCCTGTACAAACTAATTTCTCTTCTCACACCTTCAGGTGGTCAGTGTCAAACAGAGCTCAGTCAACATGGTCCCATCCAAAGTGGAGATCAACCTCCGCAAAGCCGACAAGGTGTCCTGGGGCAAACTGGAGGACCCTAACTACATACCTGAGCCCGAGCCCGTGGAGGTCTCAGAGACCGTAGAACCGCACCAACCCGACTGGGACATCGACGACGATGACATCAGCGACTCGGACGAGGAGTGGGCCTATGACACGCCGAAGAAAACCCCCGAGAACGAGAAGGACAAAGAGCAGCGGCAGGAGAAAGACGAAGACGTGCAGAACTTGAGGAGGAAGGAGGTAGAGGAGGAGATGAAGAGGGCGGCGGAGGAGAGGAAGAAGGCAGAGGAGGAGAGGAGGAAGCTGGAGGAGCAGAGGAGACAAGAGGAAGAAGGGTACGAAGACATGCCGGACCTCGAGTAAATCCTCTAGATGGAGATTGGGTGCATCTGTGGGGAAGAAGAGGTTTAACTGAAACTGATTATTTCAGAAATAAACATTTAATTTGCTTCATTACAAAAATCTGATTCCAACTCAATGTTTTGTAGCTACAAATCCAAAGGAAATGTGTTACTTTGGAGAAACCTTTGAGAGAAATGGAAGGGGCTGATTCTCTTGAAGCAGTTGTTAGAAAGTTACTTACATCTCTGGCTGACAAACACTGGATCCTTCATATTATAGTTAATACAGAACTGAGGTGTTTCCTCTTAAAATGTGAACATACTCTGGCACAGCTGGTTGAAACTTCAATACAACAAATAAAAACGTCTCAATGTTGCACGTCTAAGTCTGAATTTGTCTTTTTTTTTTTTTTTTTTAATGTCTAAAATGAACAAAAGATCAAATTAACACAGATAAACGGATCAGTGGTACAAAGAGTTGTTATCCATCACACGTCCTCCGCATTTAAGCAGAAAGATTAAGATTAAAAACGACTCATTTTAAAAAGCTAATGAATCATTTAGAGTATCCTCCGCTGTTAGAAGCTATAGCAGCTGTAAACAAACCAGTTAGCCTTTAGCTTATGAGTCATGCTGAAATTGTATTTCCACTCAGTAATATAAGCCTATTGTACTTGTGCAAACACAACCCACTCTGTATTACTCACTGACCAGCTTTACTACAAGTGAAGAAAGACTGACAGAGGATCGCATGTGGGTGTAATTGTTTAGAACAAGCACGGCTAGTTTGATCTGACAGCACACACACATGGAGATTGTAGTCACGGCGGTAAAGCTTCAAATGAAGTGTTCATCAGATGAAGTGCTGATTTATACTTGATGGGTTAACGTGAGTCCTGCAGTGTGGGTTTTGATTTATAGTGGAGTGTCAGATTTCACGCGTGATCAGGCCGGATTGTGCTTCAATTATATTCCTCCGCAGTGACTGTTTATCACAAAGTAAACACAAGAAACTATAGAGGGACGACGGTTTATGCTGCCAGTTATAGAACTGGAATTACATCCTGGTAACTTCTATTTCACCGTCTCATTAATGGGAGAACGACCGCAGTGTTTACATGCAGTCATTCACGGTGAGAGAACACATGCATGTAGGATCCATAACTACTCTCTGACTCCTTAACGCACAATTAGAAAACCAGTCTGACAGCAGCTTTCCAACAGCTGCTGAAAATTAGTTTTCCAAGTTTAGAAGTTTAGTTTTCCAGATCTGTCAGAGTTTGTGCAGCCATTGGTGCGCAAAGATGCAAATGAGGGAAGCGTCTGAGTGCAGCATCAGGACTTCCTCAGACGAAAGACTAAGAAATGTGTCCGAAAGCGTAGTATTTTTTATTTTCTTCCCCACAAAAGACGCATCATTTTGAAAACTGAGAACTGAGGTAGACACATTTACCTTTAGACGTGGTAGGATGACACATTCAAGCGTGCCGAGGCCTTTTTTTTTTTTTTACTTTTCTCTCCACCTGCAAAGTAAACACAAACTGAGGTGCAACAGATTAAATGCTTCCCAAAAAAAAAAAAAAAAAAAGGTAAAACGTCGCCGCCTGTGAAGTCAACATGGCCGACAAATTCAAGCGTGCACTTCCTGTTTCGCTGTAATCTCCGGCCTCTGACTGCAGCTTACCTTTGTTTAATTTACCAGTTTAATTTATCGCTTTAATTTGCGATCGCATACTGAAAACATACTGGATTTCCTCAGTTCGGCCAACAATCATCAACACATCACACCAACAGACAGCAGCTTCGCACTTCAATAATTCATTTAATCTCCAATGGGTTGCGCTGACTTTGTCTTTGTTACACACTGCACACGATAACACAAGAAAACACCTCGAAACGTACAAGGTCGTGCAACATCTAGTCTGGCTTCCAGCATTGCACACACAGTCTCAATATATAGGCTGTTCAGATCAGGGGTGCGTTCACAAATGTTGTTTATGGAAAACTGTTGCACAAACATGGCGGGATGTTTGTCATCTGTGGACTCGCTTTTCTTCTCAGCTCCCTTTAACTTCCTTGTAAGAGTTTCAATCAAAAATGACATGTTTGCTATTTGCAAAAAAATTAAAAAAAAAGATAAAGATAAAAAAAAAAAAAACTAGTTATGATGCTTTCATAAGAAAAAAACAATTGGTTATAAAAGACCATTAAACATTTTATCCCAAAGTGTTCCACGGACTGGACACATCTTTGCGTTGATTTTCAGCACGACATTTCAGCAAATGAAAGTATAAAGGTAGATGTTACAGTTTCAAAGTTACACACAAAACGTTCTCTTAAATATCGGCGAAAAATGACATCCGTCTTTTGTGTAAACGATTCATTAGCAGTCTGTAGTAACACTGGATCGTTCCAATAACTTTGGCTTTAAAGTCAGAATCATTTTAATATTGGTTAAACTTTCACAACACTATTTCAGTACCAATTGGTGTAGCGTTGGAGAGACGTCGCTGACGTTGCTCTGGCAATGGAATGACTGGGAGATCTCAAGCTGCTGGGGGAGTAACTGTACAACCGATGATGTAATAAACATTTGAGTATACATTTCTATATATTTATCATTCTTTTATGTTTGGTTAGATATATTACATTTTATCAACACACTTTGTCCGTATACATCTATCATAAATAAAAGTTTTTGTCATCAAATCAATTTAAAAAAAACAAAAAAAACAATCGTAAACTTGAAGTCTTAACACACACACACACACGCTCACATGCACACAAATGTCTTTTTTTTCCCCATTAAGTTTGCTTCTTCGTAAAGTGCAAGGCAAGATACAGTAAACTTTGAAATGTACGACATACGACAACTTTCGCGTCTGAAGCTCACGCACTCTCTCACACACACACACACACACACACACACACACACACACCTTGTATGTCTCATACAACCCACTGAACTCAGTACAAACTTGGCACAACACCACTAAAGCCTCTAAGGTGTAGAGCGAATAGCCGGCACACTATGGATACAGTAGCACAATCCTACCAGAGCTGAACATCTACAACGCCTCACAGTAACTCTGCCCCGTCAACAGTTAGTCTGGAAAAACGTGTAAATAACACTGGATGTAATATCCAAGTTAAAGCTCAGAAAAAAAACCATGTCTTTATCTGTCTCGATCAGACGTGAGTCAAAAAGTATTTCTCAATAATAACGTTGACGTCGAGTCCCTTTTCTGTGGAGTTGCATCACGACACATCAGCTTTGTGTACGCTCATCGTAGTACGTTGATGCTAACGATGTAGTCGTCTCCACCTCGTGGCTGATACTCGACTCACGTTTAATCTCGACTGGCATTTAGAACATTTACAGTAATAATCTGACATTTTAAGAAATCTGTATTTTTGCATTCGCTCATCAATTGTTTGAAAAGAAATCTATGTAAAAATCACATTTTTCCATTCAGACATGCTCGGCCTCGCTTATTTCTAAGCCCTAAAAGATCGTGTATGTTTTAGTTTAGTAAAATGAGATGTTTAACAAGCAGTTGAACACATGGTGTCTTTTTCTTGACTGCATACAGTCTCACCTCTCCGTCCTTAAAGTAAAAGGATTCGTTTCAAATGCTTTCTTGACATGCAAAATCTAATTTGCAACCTAACAATAAACTTTTAATGGAGAATGTTTCCCAATTCCTCTAGTTTTTTTTCTCCTTTTTTGTTTTTAAGCTAAACGTGTCAGAGATGAAAAACAATATTTGATCTTCTTGTCACAGAAAATAAGCACATTTCCAAAATGTCCGACTATTTCTTTCAAGAACCTTCCTGTAAAAACCTGGGCGCAAGTTGCCTTCAGGACTCGTAAACGTCGATATTTTAGCCACGTCCGAAAAGCAGCACATGTATCCAAGATTATTTCACGTATCCGCTTTGGCCGTAGTTTTACAAACATGAGACCTTGGTGTTTGTTAGAACCTGCTGAGAGAACCCTGTGGGTAGACAAGCTGGAAATCAATACACTCACTTGAAGTTTGACAACACGGTAAAGTATCTGACAGACACTTCAGTGAGTGTATTTCTTTCTTCTTTTTTTTGCCAAACTACTGTTCTCTCACAGTAAAATCCAGATATGGTGTGAAAAGCAGGTTAAAACCAAAAAAAAATATTGGAAAATGCTGCTGGTCGGAACAGACAGGCTAAAATCCCCCTGTGGTGAGGCAGCTTGAGCCCTCACTGTGAGGCGAAGGAAGGCTAAGTATGCATGCAGGGACACACAGAACAGCATTAATTGGCTTTGATTATATGCACAGTGGCCAAGGAGTTTGTCAAAGGGGGAAGCAGCAAAGCCAGGACAGCTTCACAGATTACCATTGGGAAAATAAGATATACAAAAAATATAGATATATTTTTCATAACAATAATAATAATAATAATGATAATAATAGCTTTTAACCACAGACAAGGCAAAATTAAATATCCACTGACTCTTATTCTTATATTACATTTACAATCAGGAGTATGGCAAAGTAGGAGTAGCTGTAATGTTTGTTAATGTGTCCTTGATGCTTCCTCCTGTAAACACCTTCACCAAACACTGCCAAAAAAAAACCCTTTAATGAGTCATATCATCTGGTGCTGCGCCTCAAAACTGTTCTAAAAAGTCTCATTTCAGACCGTGATAATAACCGAGTGCTTTAAACTGGACTCCAGATGAAATGACTCATCGTAAAGAGCATTATTTTTTCAGCGTGGCTGCATAGCCTCGGATCACACAAGTCAGACAACAGCCTATTAAGAACCACTTTAGAACCACAACAGTAGAACCTTTTTGAAATCTTATATGATTCATCATTTAACATCGTCGTTATTCACAGGTTAATACAAGTCCACACAAGTACATTCCTCAGTACATTTTTTGCAACATTTAAGATATTCCCCAGTTCAGTAGACGATAAGGTTGAGATGTTTCAGTTTGTTCATTTTGTTGATTTGTTGCCGTTTGAGTTCTCATGGCAGTAGCAACAAGAAATAAATACTCTTCGAAAGTGTTGAGAAAAAACCAAAGTTTAAAGGCTATCCTTAAGTTCGGAAATAAAACGATCAAAGTTAGAGAATAAAAGAATTAAAAGATCGTAACAACCTATGATAGATAGAAAATAAGACAGCTGCACTCGACATGCAAGGAGAGCACCACGTAAACACATTTCTCTGTCAAAAAAAAGAAAGAAAGAAAGAAAGAAAGCGAGATCCTCTCGTCCTCTGACGCGCTGCTGTGCCACGGCAACTTCCAAACTCAAGCGGCTAAACAGAACCAAAAGCTGAACGCCAGTGGTGAAGCAACGCGATGCAAAGCCAGGCCCCTTATATGTTAAGACAATAAATCAAAAATGTAAAAAAAAAGAAAAACTAAACTCCTCCCCGCAAAACGGAGGATAAAGAAGTTAGACAGGAAGGAAATAGCATAAAAGTTGGGAAGATGGTTTTCCTCTCCTTCCTCACACCTCTGGCAGGCCACTGGGTATCGCGGTTAGAGGGGAGGAGAACAGGAGGGCGCTCCTCACCCGTGGTGGTCGGGGCAATGGGGGGGCAGTAATAAAGCACCTCATGCAGGACTTCAGTTGCCGGACGAATCTGCCTCAACGGCCCCACCTTTGATCTCCCATGTTCCTGTGGGGGAAAGGGGCAAATGAAAATGACAAATGGTGGATGTCTTTCTTTTGTTGGAAAGAGTATATTCTGTGTTTAATATACCCTGTTTTTATATTTATTACTGTGATTATTATTATCATACAATGATATTTTCCTAAACTTAACCAATCTGCTAATGAGAATAATCAAAGAAATCATGGTGGGTCCAGCTGAATACTGGCTGTCTGGTGCAAATAGATACTAAAATAAATATTGCCAATATGCCAAAAACAGAGAATAGATGTGGTTTGCAGATGTGGTTTAGTATTTCAGCTCATAGGGTGTAAAAACTCTCAGCAGGGAGGAGGGAGGGAGGGAGTGGATGTGGATTACCACCTGAACCAAAATGGCTTCTTTTGGACAAGATGCGCTTAATTTTTTTTTTTTTTTTTGGGAAGTAAATCACCTTCAAGATCACAAGACCTTCAAAGATCCTCTGATCTGATTAACGGAAACTCTTGGCAGCCAATTATTTCGTGAACTTCATGGTTCAGTTGCTTATAATGTTTTGCGGTTTGGCTCGGTTCCACTTTCAGATTATAGCGTCAAACGCAATGACAGGATTCACCAGCTGACGAACCCCCGAGGAAAAAGGAAAAGATCAGACACTAGAAAAAGTAGCTCTATGTAATCAGTTTCTTATTCTCACCATCAGGTTTTGCATGCTGTGGCTCTGAGGCACGATTGCACAACACAATTAGGGCTTTTTGACAGCTATCACACCACACCAGGATCTGAAATGGATCAGGCTCTATGTAGCCAATATCAAGTCACAAAGGCGGGAATCAGCTGTGATCTGGACCTCATATGTGATATGGCTGTGACCGCAGAGCTCAGTCTGACAGCTGGCACAGGTAAGGAGCAGAGGAACATCGGGGAAGGTGATGCTGTAAGACTGTTCTCTGTTCTCTTACCTGAGAGAGAGCTGTTGGACTTCTGCTTGTGGAGCTTCTCTCTCTCCTTTTTCACCTTGGGCATGATCTTCAGCTTCATACTGCTGCTGCTGCTCTTACTGCTCCTCACCGAGTCCTAAAAATGAGGCGTAGAAGTGCACATTCAGAGGCCGGTCGTGGAGGGAGGGCAGACGGTGCCGCTGCCAGTTACAACCGAGCGATAACACAATGGATTTTCACAAACACAGACACACACAGATCGGATTTCAGCCCCCCCTCCCCCACCTCCTCGGAGCACTGCATGAGCGGACAGATCCAGTGGATGTCGTCCAGCTTGTGGAGCTCTGCGCTGAGGCTGTTCAGTGTCGACCGGAGCTCCTCTTCCTCTGGAGAATCCGACTGTGGAGGATGAGGAGATGTGGTGTCGGTTTATTACACATGATTATTTCTTAACTGTTATTTCTCATCATAACGTCACATTTGCCGTGGAAACGTTTTTTGATAACATCCCCCGTCTGGAAATCTAGAAACGCTAAACGCCAACATCTGCTCCGTTTCTCTACATCCTGAACTTCATGTACATTTTGACACTTTTATGCAAATTCACTCATTTGTAAACGTCTGCTAATCTGCAATTCTGTCAACGGTTGGGGTGTATTCCATTTTCTTTCAAACTACAAGGAATTAGCATATTATGATAACGCACAGCTTTATTTATCTGTGTCCAACCATCACAGCTTATCTCGCTCATCACGAGTAAGCTGAGGGGAGGCAAGATAGATCTCTACCTGACGTTCATCATTCAGCATCTCAGAGTTACATCAGATAAGATCTGTGAAAGTTCAGCCCAATTATTTAAGTCTGGAAAAGGGTTCATTTCAAAATGGAGGAAGATAAAAAGCAAAGCAGACAACAAGAGATAAGAACTGAGCAGAGTGGGAGATGAATTTGGATAACAACTCCCAGGATTGATGAATGCTATTGTACATTTCCTTAAAGAGAGAATGACAAAGACGATAAATAGACAGAGAGAAGACGTGGATGAAAAGGGCGTCCGGTCGTACCAGCAGTTTTCCGTCAAGCAGCATCCTGGTCTCAGCCTGGAGAACTTTACTGCTGTTCACGATTTCCACCGCCGTGCTGCGACTTAGACACTGAAAACAGGAACGAATAACTCGATTTTTCATCATGTCCAATGACAAAATGTTGCAATCTAAGGTGAGCTTACAGGTGATATACACTACTCACTAAAAGTTAGGGATATTCAGCTTTCAGGTGAAATTTCAGGATGAACCTAAAATGCATTCTAACCTTTCCAGGTGAACTTAATGTGACCTTCTCTAAACCTTTGAATGCACATGTCCAACTGTTCAGTGTCTCAGTACTTTCTGCACAAGTTGCTGTTCTCTAACAAGAAGCTTAACAGCAACATTCACAACAGGTTTGATCCATGAATCCACCAATACATTTCCTGCTTCAGTTAGAATTGGTATTTAAACAGTCCTCCTCATCCTGCTGTTCACATTCTGACATCATGAGACCAAGACGACACCTAACAGTTGATCAGCAGCACCTCAACACTGGAGGCTTCAAACAGGAAGTCCTCAGACGGAGGTGTTCACTGAGCTTAGAGGGTCACAGAGTGTCATCAGGAGGTTGGAACAGTGATACAGAGACTGGAAGAGTCACAGAAAGGAGAGGAGTGGACGTCCTTTGGCCACGTCCCAATTTATTGAGACACTGAACATGTTTTGTTGTGGTTTACCTACCACTGTTGGTAGATTTTCTTCAAATACATTGTTTAAGATGAAGAAATCACCAGTGCATGCTTCTACTTAAATGCCCTACTTTCATGATATAATATCACTGTAGCATTCACTTTTTACATTTTCCATATATTTCACCTGAAAGTCGAATATCCCTAACTTTTTGTGAGTAGTGTATGTGCCTGCTTGTTTGTTTACAAGTAAGCAAAAGGTAACTTATTATGTATTTTTTCAATATTAGATAAACATAAGACAATTGTATGACTAACTACAGTAAATATACATTAAATGAACCTATGATGTCATCCAAATGTAATCCTGCATTAAATTCAATATGTTTTTTTGCGGGTCATTATTATTTCATTCCAGCAGGTTTTTATTCCACACCACCACTTTTATCTAACGTTGCACCATGATGTCGCCTGCTGCGTCCTTGAAGCCACGACAAACGATGCATTTCAGGTTAACAGCCTGCAATGCGACACGAGACCCGAGCGTATTGCTGGAAATCTGCATGCTTCGCGCCACCATCTCGTCGATCCAATCGGCCATCTGTCTGTCCGCCTGTGCCCCTCTCGTCCCGCTCGGCGTCTTACCTCGGGGCTGGACAGTTTGGCCTCTGTGAGCACCAGGGCGGTGGCGTTGACGGCGTGAGCCAACTCCTGCTCCACCAGCTTGTGGGTCTTGGCTGCCTCGCGGATCCTGGGGAGGACGAGGGAGGAAATCGCAGACTTGAAGGAGCTGTAATTATTATTCCAACAAGCTGAAAGGGTACAATTACGGTGATTATTCCAACAAGTTGTCTCAGCCTGTTGATGGGACAAAAGCCTTGTTTCTGTCTCCCCCCTCTCCCACCTTCCAGTGGAGTTGTGATGTTGTGTTGCAGTTGTTGTGTGAGCAGATGTTCAGAGTTAAAATGTCGCCATGAGTTTTGACATCTCCGCTTTAACTCTCAGATTCCTCAGGCTTTTTCACTGAATTGAAACTAAGACCTGATCAAAATTAAAAAAGAAAAAAGATCACACAGCATTTGCCGTTTATTGTGATCCCAAATTGTCCATATCAAGTCTCTTCCTGTTTTCCCTGACCACAAGGAATCCCCTGTGAGACCGGTTCCCGAGATTAGTTTACAAATGTAATTGAAATATTCATCATCCTGAAACGGGAATTTAGTCTTTGCAAACGCGAGAAGATCATATTAAACCAGAGAAGCTGAGAAGTCCGCAGGGGCACACAAATGGTGTCTAAGTGCGAAAAAGAGAAGGAAAACAGCTCATCAGTGCAACACAGGAAAGCCTAGCAAATAAGCGAGCTAATTGCAGTGGGATAAACGAATCCCAAAATGTAGAGAAAATGTCCCACTTGACCCCGTTATCTTCTTAACACTGATCATCACGCAGGAAGGTTGCTGCTGCTTTTATGTGCTTTAAAAGGTAAAATGGAACAGGCTTTGATTACATGTGTGTTTTTTGGACAGTAAAGTTGGTGCATCTTAGTCACCATCGGTATTTTTAGAAATAAATTCTCCACCAGGCCTTGAAACAGGCCGATATTAGAGGTCTTTATGCCAGAAAAATATTATTATGTGTCCAGTGAAAACACAGAAACACACTGAGGGCAGGATCATTACTTTCTGCCACATTTTCCTTCTTTATGGGAACATTTTAGTCAGATTTTAGTCAGATCTGCTCACATTTTCATTTGTTGGAGGAGAAATAATAAATTCAGGATAATAAACACATCCACAGCATCGTTATACAAGAAATGAGTCACGCCGTTCTGCTGCGTTCAGGTTCTGTTGTTAACACAAAACAAATGTTCACTAATGACTTTCAAACACTTTTGCTATTCTTTTAAAATAGACGGTCTTTGGTGGTGTTTCACTGTAAGAGCACACCAGACATCACTTGGATCAAAAGACGTGGTTTACTGCTGGCGGTTTGGATCTCAGCCCTTCGTCATCATCACCACAGAAAGAGTGCGGTGCTTCTTACTTGGTGATGAGCGTGTCGGCCACGATGCCCAGCTGCTGGACCTGAGCGCACTCCTCCTCCGTCAGGTACTCCATGGACTGCTGGGAGTTAAGGCGGGGCCTGGAGGCGCGGTAGCTGTCGATCTTCCTCTTGTCCTCCCATGACTTCAGCGTGCTCTCGAAGGCCTGGTCGGACAGAGACGGAAAAAGATTTTAGGCCGTTTACACAGAGTAGGCACTCCTTCAGTCAGTACTTGAAAAGATAATAAAGATTCAAGAGCCACCTGACACCCGACTGTCGACATAAACCGAGGACTCAAGGTAGCAAACTGACTGACACAAGAAAAGCCGAGGAGAGGTTCCAGTAAACACAGGTGCATTTTACAAGAGGAATAAATCTTTTAATCTGTCGGTCTGAAGTCGCCGAGGGGAAGCAACAGAAAGAGTGCAAGAATGTAATCTAACAAACGGTCAATAACGGTGCCTCAGACGGGCGTCCAGCAGGCACAGCGCTCACCTGAAACATAACCGGCACCATTTGACTGAATAAAAGCCACATTTAGGAGGATAAAACCGGTGAGCTCACTTTCGTCTCTCTCTCTGCGGTACTTAAGGAGGAAAACCATGGAAACAAACTGCCCAAATGTGCTCGGCGCGAGAGAGCTCTCAAAGGTTCGAGCAGCGTGAAGAGAGAACAAACACGGTGGGTATGAATTTGATTTGAGAAATCCCGAAATAGAGTCAACAACACGGGCCGAGAGCTGAGAGTGGATTTTCAGCTGAAATATTTATGAAAGGGAGAGTATTTCAAGCCAACACTGCTGTTCCTCATATAGCAGACATATATATTCACATAGAAATGCATCACACATGGATTCTTATACTGTGAAGATCAAACTGGGTTGTTTTTTTGCATGTAGTAAAAATCACAGAGTGGAATTTTCTGACGATATCACACAGCAGATCATTCATATTTGATTTGGACATTACTCGGTCTCGGGTGAGCATCTGTGCTCGGTTCTTGTGGACGATCTTGACGATGCCGGGCGGCTGGATCCAGGCCTCTCCGTCCACCTGCACGGGGACCCCCTCCTCCCCGAGGATGGTGATCTTCACCTGACGGCACTGCGAACGCAGCAGAGCAGAAAACAGCAGCTGTCAGGTGAGTCTTCTCGTTCTCCCCCGATCCACAGAGTGCTTTTTTTTTTCTCGTCTCTGTCTTCTGCTGTAGGACATTCAGTATCTTATGCGTCTTGTAAATCCTGCTCCTCTAAAAGTTGCGTGAATTGTATTGTATTATACTTTATTACATGGAGCCAGATGGACCAAAGGCTGTTTTTTTTTACACTGGTGGACAATAAAAGTGGATCTATTTCCCATCTTTTCCTCCCCCCACCCAAACTGTTTGCTTTTTCTCCGTTGTCTAGTAATTACCTACAGCTCTGACATTCTGCATTAACAAACCAGTAATCACATTAAAGTAGACACCGCTGGCATACTTTGTCCTTGTGATGAAAAGAGAAAGGAGGTTCAGGAGATTAAAAATAACCCGCAGTACTTACAAATATGTCCTTGCGGAAATAAGTCTTTGGCTTACAGCTGCTAACACAGCTTACTCAAGGTTGTTCAACAATCTCCGAATGTTCACACGTGTTTTAATGTAAATCTGTTCTTTTGAATCACTACAGAAAACATCAGCTGAATATCTAACAAGAGTTTAAAGCCCGACTGTGATTATAAAGGTGTGTCCATTATGTGAGGGGGTGTTCACTGCGTGTCACCTGTGCGATGCGGTGGTGCTGCAGGTTGATGACTCTGGACATGGCCATCTGCATGCTGCCAAAAACCGCCACCACCTCCAGCTTCTTATCATCGAATGACGGAGCGCCAAAGTTCTGGAGACAAACGACACGCTGTAACCTTCTGTCAAAATCACTGCTGTTTAAGTGAAGCACCCCCCCCCTACGTCCTTCACAGCACTCACATTATCCTCCTTGGTGCCTCCCCAGAAGTTGATTCCGCCTGCGTAGCTGGGGATGTTGAGCACGGCCAAGCCCTGCAGACTGGGCAGAGACATGGGGACACCGTCGCACTGAGGGGAGGGAGAAAATGGGGGGGTGTTAGAGGGGAAACAGCTGACAGAGTTTAGCCTCCCAAAACAAGAGAAACCACTCTTTCCTGAGAGCGTGTGAGTGTCTGACCTCCAGCTGAACTCGCTGCTCCAGGTTCTTGTAGGTTTTCTGGACCAGCTCTTTGGTCCCCAGCACTCCGTACCACATCATGTTCTTGGTGCGACTGCTGCAGGAGGAGACGGGAGGTTTTGGTTTGATTCGAATAAAACTTCAGCTACCGAAGGACGGTATTGATCAATCGGTCGTTGTGACATTCATTTGTTAAAGGGCAGAGCTGCCAAGTGGAAGGAGCCCCTGGTTCTGAGAGTAAAAGCAGTATTTTCTGAACAGAAATAAAACTGTTTTACAGCCGCAGTGCTATGATTTGTTATTGATTTCCTAAAATGCTCTGTGAAGGAGGTTGTAAGAAGCTCTGCGTGTGTTCGTACCTGCATTTCTTAGGGTTCTCGTCCCTCTTGTTGTTGAACTCGAGGGAAATCTTGGCGTCCAGGCCGATGCCAAAGTAGTTGTTCATCACACACTTCTCTGAACACTGTCTACAAATACAGACCACATGTCGTTATTAAAAGTCACAGTACATGAGCACACTTTGAAGCCAAAGCTGTACAAACGCATACAAACAGATGAGAGCGCGCAAAGACTTACACAGAGTCCTCGCTGAAGGTGACGGTGTGGAGGCTCTCTGGTTTCTCAAGGACTATGGGGGAGGTGGGGCTTAAGCTTCCTTGGCCTGGACAGGAAGGTGTAATTGGTCTCATTAAAAAAAAAAAAAACTGTCCAAAAGTAATCACCAGATAGGATTTCATCTTGAAATTGGAATTATGAATGGTTCTTCAGGAACAACTAACGTTATTCTTGAAGAAGTGAGTCGTCACTAAACCTTTTCTGACATCCTGCAGCAGTGAGAGCCTCGATGGGATTTTTCCAAAATGTACAAGCAGCACTTTGGAGTGTGTCCCATCCCCTCGTATCCCTGCTGATGTTAAAATAAAAGGACACTCACGCGGCTCAGCATCCTTCAGCTCCTCGCTGTTCTCTCGTTTGATGGAGGAGGAGGACGACATCCTCTGGACCTGCGTGTGTCGGTTCTGCTCGTCCACCACTGAAAAGACAACGTCAGTCAACAGAAGAAGAAGAAGAAAAGAACAGAAGGACAGAGAAAACTATAAAATCCTTCCTCTTACCTTTCTCGGCCTGCTCGATGATCTGCCTCAGGGCTTTCTTCAGGCTGTTGGCCCGGAGCATCAGCTGCTCCTTGGACCGGTACGTTTTACCCTCTGAACCCGACTCACCGCCACTTTCGCCGGGGCTCGAGCCGCCGCTCTCCTGGCTGGGCACCGAACCTGCTGGCACCACCTGGACGTGACAGGTACATCAGTACATCCTGGTTTACTCCTGTTAAGTGACCTTTTTGTTTTAATGTCTGATGTTACCAGACTCTCCTGAGAGACTGATTTCATTTTAAGAGAGAAGTGGACCCTGCAGCATTAGCACATTATCACCAAAGCAGCATTATTAAACCAGAAAATGTCTCCACATTCATTAATTTTTCATATTGCTGCTCCGTGGAGCCCTGTGGTAGCGCGACATCTCCTGTCTGCAGCCAAGAGAGGCAGCCGTTAATATTCATTTACAGGCAGAACTGAGGACGACCGGATCCACATTTCATTCATCAAATGTAAAATGATGCAGAGTTACAGTCGAATGCTTTTCCCCTGTTGATCGAGCAGGAGGTTGGGATCACACTGGCGTTTTAACGGCTGCGTTATGTCTTTCAGAGCACCGGCATCAATCTGTGAATCAAAGAGGGAGCAGAGACACACGTTTTGTGTTCTCGCTCCTGATGTGCGGAGACGCATCACTGTTTTTACTACCACTCCTGTGAAGGATCGGGTTAAACTGGAGCATTTAAAAGCTCTCTAAACGTTCTCATTATCACCAAGTGGACGATATTTGCACACTAGGCCAATTTAAGGCCAGAATCTTAAGACACCACAACTTTTCTCTATTAGAATAAAATTCAGGATAAAAGGTCTCCCATAGACTAGTCCCTTACACTTTTAACTTGTGACTCTTTCAAACGACTCCTTGTCAAGAGAAAAGCGATGTTTAACCTCTGAGATGGATTCATCTGAATATCGTTAAAGAGGTATAACTTTAACAAGCTAAGATAAGTAAAGTCATGTACAATAGTGTTTATAGAATTAAACAATTAAACAAATATTAAAACACACATCTAAAATATTAGTGTAACCTGAAGGATCATTTACTGACTAATATCCTTAAACAAGCAGGTTTTATTTATAACTTTTTCCACTCTGCTGAAATCTCACTTGACAGACAGACGGACAGTTTTTGATTGCAGTGACTATCTAATATTGATTCTAATCGGTCGTGTTATTACCTGAGCCTCCGCTTCCTCACTTAAGGCCTTGACGAGGGAATCGAGCTTCTCGTTCAGCAATGCACACTGGGAGAAGAGACAAGACAGGCGCAGAGATTGTTATTGTTCATATCGCTCCCTCGCTCACTTCAAACATCATACAAGAGTGTAAATTCACAGACACAGCACACATCAATACTGTCAGAGGTTCCTAAATTCCCATTTGAGCGCCTGCAGTAACACCTGAAACCAGCGAGAAATCAATACTTATACAGAGCATATGGGTCTTTTAGGTGTTTTATTTGCAGAAGTAACAGGCGGATTTCCCTCCGGGCATCGATAAAGCCTCGCATTATCTGAAAACAGACGAATAAGTGGGACGGAGCTGAGAGCGCGCTGACAGGAGGGCTTTGGTGACGCCTCTGCTGGGTGAAAAGATTTTCTCCTTTTAGGAAACGTCTCACAAGATTTGGTAAAACTGCTTCCTCTCAGCAACATTTTCTTGTTGAGACTTGTAGGTCTTTTACCTGCTGACAGACAGCAGCTGTAGGGGTTCAGTTTGACCTCTTAGCCTGCAGTTAGTTTGTCCCTTAAATTGCTTTACGGTTGGAAACATTTGGGAAAATTCAGGATCTTTATTAAAACAAAAAAAAAATGTTTGACTTACTCGTTATCTCTTTTAAATCAAAGAAAATAGCATTAGTGTCAAGTACCTGATGAGCTGCTGATTGTTTCCATTATCAATGCATCTATTATTTGCTTGATTAATCTGTCAGGCATTTGGTCCACACAGCGCCATGGTGGCATTTTTATCCCACAATCCAAACATTTTCCATCAGCAAAGAAAACAAAGAAAACCGGTGACATTTCACATTTTTTTGCTTAAAAAAATGACTAATCGGTTCTCAAAAGAGATGCTTGTTCAGCTAATTGACAAATTGTTGCATCTTTTACAGACATGCAGGCTGTAAAAACATGGCTAAGCTAACCTTTTGTCACCGTCTCCATGGCAACGTTGCACCTCCCGGCTTGCATAGAAATCTGCTCTTTTGTTTGACATCATAAATGCATTTCTTTAACATTACTGAGGCTCTGAACGTCCAACCAACGTGGTTCTTATATCTCTGGAACACTGACGCTGTCTTCTATCCATTAATGCTCATATGTTTGTGTGTGTGTGTTGAAAACCTGCAGGCCAAACAAATCTAAATCAGTTAAAATTGCACAAAAGAAAACCTGTGACAGAACACGTACAGCGCCACTGACTCAGCCTGATGGCCGTTACTTATTCTCTAATATAAAAGCAGTGAAAACTGAGCAGAGCTGAGTTTGATACGACAGCTTTAACACTTGTTCAGCCTTCCAGCTTCAAATGTCCTTTAAACTTTATTGTTAAAACTTGTTAAATAATTGAATAAATAGAAAGCATAAACTACCAGAAGGAATAGTGAACCATCAACACAACTATTCCCGTCTCCCTCCCTCTATTACACACACACACACACACACACACAACACCTACACTGCCCACTAGATACTGTTATACAAGCTCTTACATAATACATACGATCACACACAGCACCAGTTACCTTCTTTGCCATGGCATCTGCCTCCTCCTTGTTCTCAGTGGCTCTCTCGTACGCCTTCCCCACCTCCGCCACAAAATCATTCACCGTCCCACACAGAAACCTGACAGGGAGGTGGAGAGTGCACAAAGAGAGGGTGAGAGAAAGCAGGTTGGGAGAGAAGGGGTGGGGGGGGACGTGAGAGTGAAGGTTAACATGATTAACGGCGATAATGAAAGAAATTAGCAGGGCGACACGTTTCAGATTTCTTGTGATTCACTGTGCGGACACTGTTTTTGGAGATTTCACGCGCAGGCTCTCGTTTGGTCGCCGCCTACCTCCCTCCCTGTCAGCTGCGTCGCCTCCACACAGTCACTATTTACTCACAGCTGTTACATTGCTGCTGTATGACTCAGCGGGGAGGCTTCTCCAAACTCACACGCCGCTCGAGCTCTTAGCAAATATTGGATCCCATAAAAGGAATATCGCTCGTTTGCTGCAGCAGAACACTGTCCTCATTTATGAGCTTTGTCCTCCTGTGCGCTCCCTCAGGTTCTCTTTCCAAATTAGATAACTGGAAATGAAGTGTGATGGCACACTGTTCTAACTAATTAATGGTAGCTTTTGAAAGGCAGGAGGTGCTCAGTCTGTGTTTGCAAACTGCCGCTGAATGTCCCTTCTACTGGAGGTGGCAAGAGTGAAAATGAGTCAACCATATTGTCATTGTTTGACAGCTGCAGGCGGCCGGAGCCTGAAAGTAAAGTGTGGACATGGTGAATGTAAGGCAGCGAGACCGAGCAACTCTCATCCATCAATAAGGTGCGAAGTACAGAGGATTCTTTTAAGTTTTACATCGCAGAGGAACTAAAGCTCACAGACTGTTTTCTTCCTGGAGGCCTCCTGCGTCCTATCGACCTTAAATCTGCTTCTGCTGTCTGTTTATTGTGTTAAAGACCATCATTTTTCTGGAGGGCTGGGTTAGGGTTAAGGGGTGTTTAAAGGTTTCCTCACCAGCTGTTGAGATTTACAACTTTCAAAACTGATGTAAAGCAGATTCATTTCCAACCTTCCATATATCCAGGCCACATGTTGCCTCCAAGCTTGTACTTTTCTCTTTTGGAAAAACATAATGAATTCATTGAGAAAGCAGCGTTTTGAATCAAACTATTCCCAAACTGTATGAGATCTTTCTGCTGGAGCTCTGCTCATCCAGCTTACTTACTTTTCTTTAGTGTCAAATGTGACCCTTTTATGTCAGTAACAGGTCATTGTTAATGGTTACAGGGAGCCATTAGAGCCTGACAGCAGTCTCCCTTTAGTTCATGTCCCTTTAAGTGTCCTTCAAAATGGCAACACATTTATTTCAATAAACTGGAAAACAACAAGTCACAGCTCCCAAAACGACCTGAATCTCGGTGCCGGAGACTTAAGATTAACATCAGAAGACCTCCATCCACGCCAGGGTTTGTTTTTAAGCCCAAGTAGTGAACAAATTGCACTAAAATTCATGAAAAGTATGGCAGATGTTATTTTGTACTTCTTTCCATCATGTGTCGAGTGTCTCTCTTCATCCTTGGTCGATTCAAACCCATTTAAATTCCGCTGCGTGATTTCAAAAAACGAAAGCCACATTTTCAACACAGGTGTTATGTTTCAATGAGATTGTACTTTGCGAGTGTCCTAAAATCCCAGAGGCGTTTGAAATGTGCTGCGGGTCTCTGCAACAATCAGCAGCAGTATAAAACACAAACAGAGCGGTGGAGAAAAGTGCTCTGTAATGGCCGCTAGACGCGTCCCAAAGGAAGACTACTAATGTACTAATGCACTGAGGATGACCCCTAAATACTGATTCATCCGTCTCTTTCACTTACAGCCGGGCAGCACTTACTGTCGCCTCCGTGTGCGTGTGTGTGTGTATGTGAAAGTGTGCGTGTGTCCTTAGGGAAGAGACTAAAGCCAAAAAAATCAATACCCATTGACCAGACACTCACTCGCCCTTTCTGTCTGCCTCTTTCTCTCATCATCTCTATCCTCCTTTTTCCCCTCCTGCCATCTTTATTCTCCTTCTCCCATCCCTCCCCTGCTCTCTCATCTCTTCTACTTTTACCTCCTCTCTCCCGTCCCCGCTATCGAAGGCGTTTTGTGGCACATACTTAGCAGAGGAAATGACGTCACTGTGTCTGTCTGAGTCCAGGATCTTGGCGAGGTGGGAGGCCACGGAGTCTGCATACTGAGTGATGTGGACCTGAGAGAGAGAGAAAGGCGCTTCAGAATTATAAACGAAGAAGGCGGAGGTTTGTTCGTGGGAATGTTGGGTTGAAAAGGAAATGCAGGGTAGCTTTAGGGTTTAGACGCTGCCATTTGGTCAAACTCAAAACGTACTGTTTGGTCAAAAATGTCTAGTATTGAAAAATATGTTCTATTTAATCTGCCAGGAGGAAAAGGTCCCTGAACACATCCTCTGTGTTGTCCTGGTAGGTCGTCTTTGTGCTCTCAGATTGCACTTATCCTGTTTATGTGAAGAACCAATCTTGACTTTACTAAAATACTATAACTTACAAGCTTTGAGTAACTGAATTTTAAACATCAGTCATCTCTAAACATCACCAAGTTTTCTATAACAGACAAATAAAAAAATAAAACACCTTAGTTAGGTAGCTTCATAACAAATGACTGATAAGAGGATACGATGGCTCCTTTTGGGATATTCTAATTATCCACCAAAGTGATGCATATGGTGAAAAAGTAGTTATACGGGTGCAAACTCATGCTGTAACTTAAAAGAAAATGTCCTTTAACTATCATCTAGGTTTGGGAGTTGAGAGGAAGCTTTCAGCTCAAATACAAAATACAGGGCTGCCCTTCGCCGACGTCTGCAACACTCCCTGTGGTTTAGGTCTGATTGCTTTGGCCTTCAGCCAGCCAGGCTCAATTGATTCTCAGTGGATGTTTTCCAAAATAATTTCTTGGAACTTGTGAGATCTCTCTTCGTGGGGCTGATTTATGGGTACCATCTGTCACAAAGCTGACAGCTCCCTGAAAGTTCTGCAGAGTAATTTACCTGCAGAGGAGAATCAAGGCTGTCGTCCTCTTTCACTATCGGTGTGCGTTTAGTGGTGGTGGGCACCTCGTATGTCATCACGCTCCATCTAAACAGACACACACACAAAGACACACGCCGATGTCAAGCAGCAGAAAACAAACTTCACTGTCGGCTGAGGAGATCAAGACAGGAGGACAGGAGACGGGGAGATCGAAACATGCAGCCTTTGTGTCCTTTTTCTATCTGTGATTGTACCGCTGATAATAAGCAGATCAACAAAAATCCACCGTTACTTAAAACTGAGGACATTTGAAGCTTTTTAAACACTTCACATCACAATAAGAACATGAGCCATTTTTACCAATTTAAATGATGTTCTTTTAATTAAAAGGTATAATTTGACATTTGGCTCACTGATTAACATGTTATATCTACGTCTGTATCTACATATATGCATGTGAAATCTGTACAAAATTCAAGTGTAAACACAAGTTGTGGGTTCACAGGTTATGTGGGGCTATGCTATGCTAAACTAACCAACAAATGACTTTTATTGTGGTTTGGAGTTAATTTAGTTTCATATAAGTAATGAAATCACTCAGCAGTGACAAACTACCAATGGTGCTTTATAGCCAAATCTTTCCTCCTCCACTGCAAAATAAAATGTTAATTTTAAGTTATTTCCTCTATCGGATGCTAATATTCCATTTTCAGGTATTTAGCCTTATTAGCACTCCTGCATATGGATGATCTGTCATGGCTGACGTCCACCATCTTGTCTTCTCTTCAACTTAATAGTTTTGAATGAGGACCTTCAGATCAACTGTTGTTTCAGTTCGACAGATACATATTCAAATCAATATTTAGGGAAACATAAGTATCAGATTGGACTCTGTATCAGCTGATAACCAGTACTGAAGGACTCTGATCTGGACTGAGGCCAAAGGTTTGAACTATATATGCTATTGCAGTAGGTATGTGTAATTCTTTGGACTCTACAGCCAGCCAGAAATATATATAACCCTAAGGAGGATCAGATTTAGACATGGCGTTCATTAATTCATTCATTTGGGATTCCCTCCACCAACTTATTTAAAGAAATCATCCTGGACATTTTCCTCTCGTTACAGGACAGTTAGACAAACACTAGAATGGAAACCAAAGCCATGAAAAGGAATACAAAGCAAACATAGACATCCACATGTGGTCAGACAACGCACCTTTCAGGGAAGAAACAGTGCTAACCACGTTGTTGGCCCCCTCCTCCACCCTCTGGTCTCACCTGTCCAGCATTTTGGTGGTGGCTCTCTCCAGCTTCTCCAGGATCTGCAGCAGCTGGGCGTCGTCGTCACAGAGGCCTCCCCAGCCCAGCACACGCGCCAGGTCGTTACCTGTGCCCAGAGGCAGCACGCCGAGCTGGCACTGCACAGAGAGAAAATAATCACTCTTCAAGAACACAAATAATCAGAGGTTAAATCGGTACATCATCTGCAAACAAACTGATTAAAGCTCATTCTCCAAAATCAGCAAAAGCAGTACAAGATAGATTATTCATGTTGGTAAAAATGCACCTGTTTCTAGATCTGAATCTAAATTTATATCACAAAGAGAGGCTGCAGCTACTGCAAGTCAGACCCTGCAGATTTACCTGCACACATATAATGCTGGTGTTGAATATAGACTTATTTCTCTACGGACTTATTATTACTTAAGTCTGACATCTTGTGCTATGAAGCCAAAATATTAGATGATGTGATTACAGTGTCCAAACACTGTGAAAATAGTAATAGTTTTATTGGGAGAAACTGACCGCTGGCTGACCCTTAACTGATTAGTCTGGAATGACCTGAAACGATTCATGCTGATTTGACATGGCACTTATTTATCCAAATTAAATACTACTTCAAATTAAGAATCATGTTATCCAACATGGCGTTCATTAGTGGGATTGAGTCCATGACATTAATTAATTAGCTGGGGTAAGCGGTGTATCACTTGTAATTTTACCCACTGCCACCCTCACACTCTCTTCAAACTTGTCCTTCCCTGATATTTCTTATTTATTGTTTCCTTTCTCTTTCCCTTTATTGCCTAATTCTCTCCATTTTCAGCTTGAGTCCAGTCAAAATGTGCAGATTTGAGGAAAATTAACAGCAACAGGTTATAAACTGTGAAAATGCTTCGTCCTAATGACTTTTTATTTACAATGTTAGTGCAAGAGGTGTCTTGCTGCTTTTTTCTTGCCCATCACCGTTCTCCACAGTCACCTTTAATATCACCTCCTCCTCCTCCTCCTCCTCCTCCTCCTCCTCCTCCTCCACCTCCTCCTCACCTGTTTATGGAGGTTGAGTTTATCCAGCTCTGAGAGCACCCAGCCCACGCTGCCGTCCCCTCCGCACACCAGGATACGGAACGTCACAAACTTCTGGAAAAGCCGGAGGCTGAGAGGGAGGAAGAGAGAGAGTGGGATGGGGCGGGAGGATGAGGATGAGGAGAGGAAGAGGAGGAAGCAAGGCACAAAATGTTAGGAGGAAGATGTCATGAAAAGGCAGCAAAGTTACAGCATCTTTACATGCTGAACACCAGTCGTGGTGAACTAGAAGCTCCCACCAGTGAAGGAATGAACCACTAAAAATATCATCTGTTGCTAATTAAGAAAGCTCAAGTACCCGAGCTCTGGTCCTCCATTCATTAGGTCAAAGACTTGAGCCGGATTCAGAAGCTGCTTGAACTTGCGGAGGAACTTCACCCCCTGGTTGTCTCCACTCTTGGAGTTGACCAGGACCAGGAGAGGACTGGAGCAGGACGCTGAGGTGGCCTTCCAGAAGCCTGGCGGGAAGGTTTGTAAATCAATAATCATGAATAAACTAGAACAAGACCAGAAAAAACATTTCCAGCTCACAATTTCAAGGCCAAGTTTTTTTTGCTAATCTCAAAATTCATGTTGGGAAACAGAGATTGTGTCAATTTCTGATCCAAGTTCCCTTTAATTGACTAATTTGAATATCCATAATATGCACATACAAGACAAATGCTGTCCAATCCTGAACTCTGAACCTACTGTGCATGTAATACTGTACTTTGAACAAAAGAGCAAAAGAGTGTGTGTGTGTGTGTGTGTGTGTGTGTGTGTGTGTGTGTGTGTGTGTGTGTGTGTACAAAGTGTCTCACCATCTGAGTCGATGCTGTTAAGTGCAGTGGGAGGGATGATTGACACTCGACACTGACCCAAGGGACACACCTTCCCCATTTGTTCTTTACAGCTGTTGTGGACCTGAAAGCACATGCGTGCACACGCACATGTACGTACACACACACACAACCACACACACACACACACACACACACACACACACACACACACACAGTCAGTGGTCTCCATAGTAATTCTATATTTCAGTAGAAGCAGAAAGGTCATTACATCCCTCTGAAACCCACCAAATGTCAGTTCTATAACCTTTACAAATACCACTCTGATTCATTTGTGTGTGTGTGTGTGTGTGTGTGTGTGTGTGTGTGTGTACTGGGGATTAATTTGCCCCAAACACTCAAAAGCAATTCAGCCTTTGCTAAATGGAACCGTGAGACTGAGTAAAGTTACGTCTCTGTAACTATGTGAGTTTGAGCCCCTTAAAGGACAATTCCACTGAACTTTTCTGCTCGATTCCTTCATTCTCTCATGTCTTTACAGCAGTGTAGAACATGTTTCCCTAACCCCATTTATCAATATGGATGTGTATGGATCTGTGCTAAGTGAAGCTACAGAGTGGGGTGATAATTCTGTGGGTCTGACACCACGAGTGGCACTTTTACAGGACACATAGTGATCTGATCCATTGTTAATGGGCAGGAAAAGAACCTCACTGTGAACGTCAGGAAAACTAAAGATAGTGATAGTGATGATGATGAGGGTCCTCTGCATCAGAGGGCTTATCATGGTCCTCTCAGGTCGACACCTTGGTGAAGACAAGCGCTGAAGATGGACTTCAGGCTGCTCAAACGAAGAGCTAAAGTCTTTCTACACCTGCACTGTAGAAAGCGTCCTGACAGGCATCATCGGACAGACATTTGAACGGTAAATCAGTGACAGCAGTGGACTTTGCACATAATTTATAATTCATAACTCATCCACCTGTCATACTGATGTCATCACCAACAATGGGTGTATATTGCATATGTGATTATGTTTAACTCATACTTGGCTATAACGTCTCATTATTTCACCGTTTCATTTCTCTGAAACTTAAAACTGAAACAATTATATTGTTTCATTGCTTCACTGTTTAATTTGATCTACTCTTATTTATTTTTAATCTGTTTTTATTTACTTTCAATTCTTTTGTTAGTTTCATTCTAGTTTATTAATTTGTCAGCTTTGTTCTGGAGCCAAGCACATAATAATTTCACTGCTCGTTGTACTGTGTGTGATTGTTTGTGACCATGGCACTTGATTTTAATCAATTTCATGTAAACAGTTTGAGTGGTGGTCTTGAATTAACTCTGTCACAGACTGTGATTTAAAGTCATTTTTGTTAAAACCTGCTCACACATGGATGAGTTTTAGTGAATCGTTTCATCATTAATTGCGAATTTTGTGTAGTTTTGCCGACGACATGCAGAATTCAAATGCTGGTCCTGTGATAGTGGTTTTTCTTACAGGGTAAGTTTCTCTGCAGTCTCTATAGGCCGTATTAAGCACTGTTAATGTCCTTGTACTGGATTATTATTCTCTTTATAAAGCTTGCGGCATCGGGTCAGACTCAGTGACCCTGGAGCTGGCAGAAATTTATCAGCTCCTTTTCAATTCTCATTTCAACCTGCCCTCCTCCTCCTCCTTCTCCTCCTCCTCCTCCTCCTCCTCCTGGGGATCTGTGCTGCCATCTTAAGTACCGTCACGTTACTCTGATGAGCGAACTTTTACAGACCTTGAGACTTTGAGGGAACAAGGGAGCGAGTCGAGAATGATAAAAAAGCACATTTGGGAGCACATCTCGCCTATGTGTGCACTGAAAGTCACAATTTCCTGTGCTAATGTCAACATGTCAGACTGTTTGGTGAACAAACAATAGAAAATGTAATTTCAGCCTCTGCTTCACAGGGTTTTGGACAAAAACACATAAACTGTATACAGTGAAAACTGTGGCAGATGAAAACTTTTTTCTTTCCCATTATTTTCCAGTAAAAGCTGTTTTGAAGACAGAATCACAACCTGTTTTATGCTAATAGTTGGCTTGAAGGAGCTTATTTGTATTTAAACAGCTGCTGGAAATCAAAAATGGGATATTTAGATCTAAATCCTGCCCCACCACAGACACCAGAGGGATAATTAATTGGGACCGCTTTACCAGCTGGACTGGCTCCATTACTGTGGACATCATTTGCATTTGTATCAATGATGAGGTTTGATTTAAAATTCATATAAAACCTTTTGAGGTTAAGATCGACACTGAAAATAACTTTCAGCTAGCAGAGATGTCCTAAATAAGCACAAACACTGATTTGACAAGACAGTTTTTTGACAGACAATCAATCCCACTTACGATGGCCTTGCACCAGAGGCAGCGCCAGTCCTGCAGCCGCCGCACGCTGCCGCAGTTCTTGTCACACACCACACATTTGGCACTGACCGGCAGGTTGCCTTCCAGCCACTGGTGGGGCATAAACACCTGGGACAAATATGGAAGTATATGGAGAACATGAGAGGAGCTCAGGCTAATCTGCCTTTAAGTCATAATAATAAATTTAATCAAGTCAGGCAGGAATTAGCTGCATATGTGGTCGCAACATATAGCACAGGTTAATCACTCACCCCTTCCTCATCCTCGATGATGTCATTTCCTATGGAGGCCAGTGTGGTCCATTTGCAGCTGTTGGTGGAGCGAACGGCACAACGCTTGTGAGCCTTGAACTTACAAACTGCAGAGGAAGCAATGAATGTCACGTTAGACAAACTCACTGAAGATAAATAGTGAATAAATAATAAATTAATATACATTAAACACAGTGACGGTGAGTTACTGCACATTTTCCCACTGTAATTTATCAGCTGATTTGTTGATGACGCTGGTTTGTTCGACGCACAAATCAAGGTGAAATATTGCTGCTCTACAATTTTAATTGTAATTTTAGTGATTTAACAGAATAAAATATTTATTTTAGAAATGTCTATGTATTTTTTTTAGCTTGTGCATGACAAATGTGTATTTTAATTAACATTTTGCCAAGAAAATTAAATAAATAGTTAAATAAATCACGACCTAACCTGTACTGACCTAAAAACCCCATTCAGTATGTGTTTGCTCAGGTTTGTAGCTGCTACTGATACGAGAGAGGGGAGGAAATGATTTTACTCAACTGTTTCTAAGGTGTTGGTGTGTCAGACCTGTGTCGAAACCTGTCTCACCCTGCAATAAGGAGCCATAAACCCACTTTCAGAGTCACATGCTCCACATGCTTTTCTGACTGGGATTTATTAGGAGACATTTAGCACCATACATTTAGGTAAAAGAATGGTTTGACTCAAAGATTACAGCTCATAATGTCTAAATAGGCCAAAAATGCTAAAAAAAAAAGCTCAAAACCCACGGGTGGTTGGTTTAATCTTCCAAGGAATGTGTCTTCAAATGTGTGTATTTGTGTACGTGTGTGTGTGTCTGTGTACCTTCACAGGACAGGCCGTGGGAGGTGACGCCTGGCAGAGCCTCTCTGCAGACGTTGCAGAAGGTCGGTCTGGCGTGCGAGCAGGCGTACCAGTTGTGCATCCCAGAGAAATGCTCCATGTTGAACTGGCTGGCCTGGGGAAGGGGAAATAAGTGGAAGGACAGGACAATGGCATCAGCGCTCTGCGTTAAACTGGCTGGGCTTCGGAGGTAGAAACACAGAGGGACAAAATCATCAGAGCGCTACAGCAGAATAAGCCTGGGGAAGGAGAGATACGGCAGGACGGGGTGATGACTTTTTGAATTTAATGCTGAACTAAACAGCCAGAGGAAGCATGGAAACAAGGATGAGACAATGACGTCAGCAGCACATATTAAACGTTGTGGCCCCGGGACTGAGACATACAAGTTTAGAGACAGTGATAGTGATGCTACAGCTGAGTGGCCGGGGCTAAAGAGGCCCATACAGGCAGAATATAGACATTAGCTAGTGCCTTAGAAGATGGTAGAACAAGATTGTGGTGTCAAACCAGACTTCCTGTACAAAATAATCTTTTTTTCCTACTCAGAAAGTGACCATAACTCAAGATGCATCTCAAAGTTGGATCAGTCCAGATGACTCCACAGTTTGATCCGCACCCTTGCATACTCGGAATAATGAGGAATAACAGATGAGCCAGGAAAAATGAGGTTCTGTATATGACAATGACATAAATTAAAACCCTAAATGCGCTGTTATAAAACTTAAACCAAACACCTGAGAACATTTCAGCTCAGCAGCTTACAGTCTTCAGCTCTCTTTATAGCCTATTAAAGCAGAGGGACGGATTTTATGAGAGACATCAATCCGCTGGCAAAAAGCTCAATTGAAAAGCAGAGAAGAGAAAAGAGGGAGGATGTAAGGGTGGGAGGGTGGAGGAGAGAGGGAGGAGAGTTGTCCTTCCTCCAAGAAAGTAGAAAAAGTGGATACTTTGAGAGAAGAAAGAACAGAGGAAGACGCATAAAGCCTCATTTGTGATATTCTGATGTCAGCCAGCAGAATAAATAATCATGTTAGAATATGAAAAAACACCGACCTCGTAAGTTTCCCATTTTTGGACGGATTTGAGAGCGCCGATCCAGTCCTCCATTTCCTTCCTGCTCTCGGCACACAACATGAGTTTGCGAAATGGAGTGATCACCTTAAGGAGGAAGAGAGTGAAAGTCAGAGCTAAGAAGTGAAATATTTTCTTCCAACCTGTCAGAATACGTCCTTCATTCATTCATTCATTCATTCGTCAACATTATGTCACATTATTGGGATTCAGCCTTCTGCAGCCATGCTAGCAGCACCGTGAAGCTGTACTTTATCAGCGTGCTAACACACTCACACTGAAAATGTTGACATGCTGACTTTGACCAGATGTCATTTTCATGTTAACGTTTGCAAATTAGCGCTAAAAACAAAGTACAGGTGAGGCTGATCAGTTTTACTGGTATCTGGTCACAAAGTATTAGATAAATCATCATTTTTACCCAATTATGACGCTAAATAAACCACCAGCTGTTAGAATTCATCCTTACGGGAACATGACAACCTTTACGAAATATCATGACAATCCATTCTTTAAGTTTTTGAGTCTTTTTTCTCAAAACCACAATTGAATATCTAACGGTGGTGCTTTTAAAATGCTTCAATCCACATTTGAGACATTTTGAGGCCGCTCTCTTGCTTACTGTGAAGCTGTTGTTGATGTTCTTGGTGCTGGTCTCGGCCACGCTGGCATCCGATAGGTCCACTTCATCAAAAATCAGAGACTGATGGGAAAAAAAACACACACGGAAACCATTAGCTTTCATACACTCACACCTTTGAGTTTCCCCTGGCACCGCTCAGTCATGCAACAACTGTGTGTAACCGTTGATTTTAGTTTCACAGTTGCATTTGCAGCATGAGCACCATTAACAAACTCTTACAAATCCCCAAAACATTGTTAATTTAAAGCTACTGTGAGCTGTTTCAGACATTCTTGTACCTTGCAGTCTTTGGCATAGTAGAGGGTCCTTCCTCTGAGTTTGAAGTACCTCCTCTTCCATCTCTGGAAGGAGCTGGTCTGCTTTAACAGGATTCCCTCCTTCACACTTTTCTGTAGAGAGACAGAGAGTCAGAGAAGATGTTAGTGCATCCATGACAGCTGAATAACTACAGTGACGGCGCAGAGTTTGCACATAGACAGAGGGAGATCAGTTTGGATAGTCACACAACAGAGGCACAGAAAGCTGCTCAGATGAGCAGAGAGGTGTTGACTGACTCCGTCAAGATGGTACACTTACAATATTTACTTAAAAGACTATACCCTGTGTTTTAGTGCATTTTCAAACAGCTTCCAGTGATGTCCTGAAAGGTATGTCACTAATTCATGATTAGATTTGGATATTTGCCCTATTTCTTTCCAAAAACAGCACACTTGTGTGTTAAATAAAAAAAAAACAGGAAGCTACTTTTGGCTGAGTGTCAGTATGTTGTGTGACAATTGGAGAGTTAATGTAGCAAAAACACAGGAGGTTATGTCTTGTACTTGTGTTCTAAAGGCAGAAGTGATGAGGCGATGCAGCAGGTTGAAGGCGCAGCCATCCATGTCTGCATGAAAATTACTGACACAGCCAGAATGCACAATGTGATTTGATTCTGAGGATTTGCAGAAACTCCCCGCTGATTCTATTGTGGTGGCTGCTGTCTGCTTATCATGCACTCGTTCTTTCTCTCTCTCCGTTTATGAGTACATGCCCTGAGAGGACAGAATGCACCATGGGTAATCAATTTGAGATAGGACATCGGGGGTCGCCATGGAGATCCTCATTTCTCGAACGAGAGGACACTCTGGCCTAGTGATAGATGCAGGCACGTACACATAGTAACACACACACACACACACACGCTGATGCAATCTTAAGACTCTGATCACGTTACTGACGGCTCACTTCATACCTGCGCGCTTATCATCTAACGTAGCAGCATTCCTGCACATAACTTGCATTTCATTCGATCGGCCTCCGTTGACAAGCTCATGACTTCCCCACAGGGATATGCTGCATCACACAGGTGTGTGCCGCATGGCAGGAATCACACATACAGTATGATAAAATGTTTGATCGGCAACATCCAACAGCTCTTTAAAACGGAAATATGGTCGTTAAAACAAAACAGCCTGTGCTAGAATAACCAAGAGGAAATAATAATGTTCAGTATGTGTCTGCTAAACACGTTACAAATGTTTAGATACCACAGAAAATGACTAATCCTGCTCCTCTTCTGAGAAAGCCTCTAGGAAATACTGTAGTCAGCAAACACCGCAAACCAAGTCACGCAATTGTCACCGAGTTCCTCACGTTGTCTACGTCATCTGTAACTAAACAGCATGTCAAATCTGTGGCCAAAGGTTAACCGTCTCTGAAACAGCTTCAACTTGCAAAAATGGGAGTTATGACAAATTCTGAGGATTCACATACATTTAAAATTTGAGTAATTTGGTGGATTGGTTCTTGGTTGTTCTTGTTTCACATTACATTCAGCAGTACAATAGGCTACAATTCCTATATTATAAACAGAGAAAGCAAAGGTCACACTTTTATTGATGTGTAACACAATTTCGTGACCACAGAATGATACGACGAAGGTGGAAAGGATATTGTTTTTGTTATCTCCAAATCAGGAGCAGACTGCTAAATTGCAATAAAAAGACAAGACAGTGACAAAAGACTCCTTCCATTACACAGGTATGTTGTTGTTTTTTGAGTTCCCAGCAGGGCTGACCCAGAGCAGCCCGCTCTGCAGTGACTTGGCAGGGTCTCCAGATCGGTGCATCATCTGGACATCTGCCCCGAAAGAAAAAAATTCAAGACTCAGACAGGAGGTTTGCCACCTGCACGACGACGACCAGCACGCCATGAGGACAAGAGGAAGTGTGTGAACTATTACTATTGAGTGAGACAGAAACTGAAAGTGACAAAGCATAAAACATCATGTGATAAAGGCGTCGCTCTTCAGTGTCATCTGGGTTTTATCTGGATACAAGACAACTGAGATGACGAGATCAAATGAGGCCTCGAGTTAATGTTGAAGTTAATAATGCACATATTTACTTTATTCAATGCATCCTGGGGTTCGGCATTAATACGATAAGTAGACGTGTGTTCCACTTTTTCATTTTCTTCTAAACACAATGCTAACTTTGTAAGTTACAAACACCGAAGCTGCGAAACTACTAATACGAGCCAATAATTCTAAATGGTCTCATTTATATACCACAGTTTTAAAGTTGTACTATCAATATCAAACCTCAGTGCAATTTTACAGCGGACTGAAAGTTGTTAAGTTATTCTTAAATTTGAATAACAAAACTTTTATAACGAGAGACTTTTTTACATGTTATTTGGCACAGATGGCTTCAGCAGTTTGGGATTTTTTTTTTTGGCTGATGCTACCTGACACTGACTGACACCCTCCAATCAGACAGCACAGTTTTGGTATCAAGCTGAAACTCAAGTATTGTATTGGCTGAGAAATGGAGAACAAAGCAGCCTGATTGTTAGTTAGTACAGTTGCTACACTTGTACTTGTAGCTTTTGAGCTGGGCTCCTAGCACATTGTACTTTCCAGCGTCCCCCACATCTCTGCACCTTTGTAATCCGTCTTCTTCACATCTGTTCATCTCGATCTTTCTTCTCTCTATACCATTTCTGTTTTAAACATCTCTCTCCCTTCTCCATCTCTCGTTCTATCTCAGTGCCACTCATCTATCTTTCTTGCTCCCCCCTCCGCCCTTCTCCTCCTGGTGCTTCTGCATCGCTTTCTCTGCAGGTCGGTCTTTGCAGTAATGGCCTTGGCTGTGTGAACCGAGGGAGTAATACAAGGCAGAAGCACCTCAGAACCAGTAATAAATCTAATTCTTCGCTCCATCACCATCTAGTTTCTCAGCTGTGTCTGTTTGTGTGTCCATGAGACATCTCGCCCTGTAATGGTACACACAGCTTCTTGTGCTTTCGCAATGCATATTTCTTTCTTAGAATAAATGCGCTTTTATACCCTGAGGGAGAGGCAGAGAAGGAGAGAGGGGAAAAAAAAAAAACAGAGGAGGGGGAATGGAAAGACTGATGATGGAAGCCATGATAGATCGCCCAGAGGTATGGATCATTAGCAAGAGGAGACAGGGAGAAGAAACAGAGCTGTGGTAGCGGCGAGGAACTAAGAGCGAGGAAGAGAAACAACACAATATTGAGAGAACAAAAAAAAAGGTATGATGCAGGAGTTACAACAAACAGGGACTCAGGGGAGTCGGCATGAAAGAGAAGAACAGGAAAAGCCTTTGAGATGGAAGAAGAAAGATGAAAACACAAACAAGTAGGTTTAAAGGTCTCTTCTGACTGAACCACTTGACTTGACGTGTGAGATAACGGCGAAGTGCAACACCCCTGTTCCACCAATCGGTGCTTATCCGCGGTTGCCACAACAACGCTGACGGGGGCTGTCAGTCAAGGAGCTAATCAGAGTTTTTGTTTGACAAAAGCGACTAATAACATAGCAACCACCGATACAGCTGAAGAACGGACTGTAAGTCAGACCAACTCAGGATGTTGCAATCTAGGTGTGAAACCAGCGGCTGGCATCCGGCTACCTTAACTTTCCTGTGAAATCATCTTTGAGCTCTTGAGCGAAACAGAAATTATGTAAGATATACATAAATGCATATTAAAGAGTATCTGAGTTGAACGTTAGCGTTAGAATCTGTGTTTTACCTTGAAAAGCTGCTTGTGACTCAGTCGGTGAAATGTAAAGCTACACAGATGATAAGGGACTCAAAAGCATTCACACTCTACAGTAGAACCAAAACTTCTCCAACAGCATCAATAAACTCATTCAGTGTAAGTCAATAGGTGAAAATGTGATGCATTTGAGTTATATTGTGTTATTGTGAGAGATTCCTTCATGTTGTTGCATTCAAACTACAGCCTGAAATGTACTATAAAGCTGAACCAGTGTTGGTAGGATGTATAGCAGCGCTGCAGCATTACACTCTGTTCATTTTAGCAAGCGGCTCCTAATAAACTTGTACTGTATATAATAAACTGGGGTTTGACAATGTGCGCAGAGAAACATCACGATGGATGATGGTATCGTTGTCAAGAGGGGGGGGGGTTTCTCCGTGGCAGTGCTCAGTGCTGTGAAATGACTCCCCAGGCTCCGTCAATGACGTCTCTGTTAAACCAGACAGTGTCTGGGAAAACATCTCGCAGCATCAGCAGCAGTAAAAAAAAAAAAGGGGGGAGTAAAGACTCTTGAGTCGCCTTCTTTCCAGTGGGCTACCGGAGATAAAGCTACACTTTGGCGATAGCTTCGCACAGCTACGGTGGGCTGGGACAGAGGTGGTGATGAATATCTTTACTGGGGTGCTGTGAGCGCATGTGTTACGATGGTAGAGTGGTCGATGGCTGTCAGCTATTGCCCAACCCTATAATGAACAATATATTGTATGAGCCAAGAGACCCACAAGCCCCGAAGTCAGCACAAGCACATGTCAATCAGTGCAGTCTTATCCACATTCTCACAGGATCAGGCCCAACATACATTCACCTCAGTCACATTTGATGAATCGAGGTCATAACGAGCAAAGCCTTTATATCAAGAGGGCTTATAGATGGGTGGAGACACTTTAGGGCGCGTTATTGCAAAACTAAAGGAGAGAGACTGCACGTTTACAACCAGTGAACCAAACTGAAATCTGCATCAGAGTACAACTGTTACAGCCTACAACACTCATTCTGTCATTTTGGAGCTTGGGTGTGAAAATGACTTATTTTGCTTCCCACAATCTGGCTGCATAGTCACAGTTAAACCACATACAGTAGATAGGATCACTCTGGGGGCAGGTGATGTAGAATAAACTACATTACCTTTACTCACATGTAAGCATGGCTATAACATGTGTGACCTTCTCAAAAGCTGCCCCCCAGGCTTATTACTTACTTATCAAAATGTCTGGTTGGCTAGTTGGAGCGTAGTGTTGTAGCAGAGAGGCACACGTGTACTGTACATATGCATGTGTACACACACAGCATATAGTGAATGCAAAGGTTCTCTCTTCTCCTCTCCAGCTGAGAGATGTTGTCAAACAGATCAGTGAATTCATTAGAGCAGGACTAATTACATCACAACAATCAGTCCCAGCAGAGCTGATGTGCACACAACACACACGCGCCGAAGAGCTGTGAAGTGCACACAAGAGCACATTACTTACTCATCTGCAAAACGCACGCAGACAAACAGAGCTCTAAAGTGCACCCACACACACATCTGACTGATTCAGCCCTCATTTTCTCTTTCCTTTTCGAGTCAGCTACATTTAACAACCCAACCGAGTGCACACGCATACAAACACGCGTCCGTCTGCCCCCATGCCGCCAATCCAAGCACAGTCCGGCACAGCCGACTGACCTTCAGTGTTCCCACTGTAAACAGTCAACAAATCACAGGACGTCTGTTTATTTCCTCGACACCCAACTGACCCGGAGGCCGATACGTGGACATTTACGGAGTTTGCTGGCTGAGAAAAAGCTTTAAAAAGATTTAGCGCAACGGGCAATAGCTGCCGCTGATGAGGGCAAAATGATAAAAGGTGAACTCATTAGTAGGCCAGTGAAAATGAGCCACCTCTCTTCTCCTTTTAATTGAAACACCACTAGAATGAGCAGCTAGATGCTTGGAGAGCAGAGCGTGCCTGTTGTTGGGATCCACATTAAGTTAAGCAAAGATTAGTACACTGAGGATGAGAAGACCGGGTCTCTGCATCATCAATGGATCCATTAATCCCTTTTTTCAGTAAACAGATTCATCATTCAGCCTGTAAATTGGCACAAATATTGACTGAGTGATTTGTTTAATATCTTTTGTATCAAACGCTCAGTCTCTCCAGGATAAGGTCAGAGATATTCTTCAGCGCATTTGTTCCTTTTGTCAACAAATCCCATGAAAAAAACACCAAAGCAAACAATGAATTGATCCTAATGACAAGTATTGTCTGCATAGCCAAACCTTGATATGGCTTATTGCTCGCTTCAATGTGCTAATCGCTGTCAGAAGCAGAAAATAGTCCCCAACAAAAAGCATTATTTACTCTATATTGTTTGAGTAGTGCTTTCTATACCGATATTCAGGAAGTTACCGACCATATGGTACACATTTGTGTCCCTGTCCTCAGTCCAGGGGTCTTTTTTTTGGGGATGTTAGTAGGACATTTTCTCTCTCACACACTGACCTCCTCCACCAGGTGACCCTCCTGAGATCTCACGGTGTGACCTGATTCCAGCTGGTCGTCGTGGCTGAGCTGGTCGTCGTCCCCCTGCCCCCCTCTGTCGCAGCGAAACAACAGGGGCGCTATGCAGCACCCGCTGGGCTGACACAACCCCGGCATTGGCAGCGAGCCCTGATGACCTCACTTTCTGTAGCAGCACCTGAAAGGCCTTTACCTCCAACAGCACAATGACTGTGACTGGACAGGAAGTTTCTCTCAGCTTTGACCCTTTTCTTATGATCTACCCATCTTCTTGTTCTTCTTCCTCTTAAAAAAACTCAAATATATTCTACCTTTTTTTTTTCCTTCTATGGAAGATTCACCATTCTCCCTCACACACTCCACCACAGCAGTGACTCTCCTTTCACTCCAGCAGCTCCTCAGACAATACAATTCCTACTTCCTCCCCCTAAAACATCCCTTGTCAGGTAGCCCCGCCCCCTCAGGTGTGCTGTAGGACACACCTCCTCTGTGTGTGCCACTCACATGCACACACACACACACACACACACTGGAGATAAGGTGGAGCATGTAAATAAGTTCTTCCCCTCCGTGTCTGTGTGTTCATGTCAGAACAAGCCTGTTTCCTTGAGGCTATAAATAGAACTGGAAGAACCTGTCTGATTGGCAGTAGGAGCACACACACACACACACACACACACACACACTCACACACTCACTCACACACACCAAGTCGAATGGCTGGGGAGGTTAATGGCACCCCACTCTGCTTAAAAGAGCTGAAAACGTCACTGTGATCACACAAACTCATGTCCTGCCAGCCTGCATGTGTGTGTGTGTGTGTGTGTGTGTGTGTTCATGTCTGCTGCCTACTCGCCGTCATTGGACTGCTTTCAGTGTCAGATCAGTGTTTCATCTGCCAAGGGAAATTACAGCGAGTGTGTGTGTGTCTCTGTGTGTGTATGTGTGTGTGTGTGTGTGCATATGTGTGTATGTTTTCTGCCAGTCGGCATATCATTCTGTCTTTAATGAGCAGAAACATGCTGTTCCCTGCAGACTTGCTCACTGACACCATCCCTCCCTCCCTCCCTCCCTCCCTCTCTCTCTCTCTCTCTCTTTTCCTTCCTCGCTTTTCCTTTTCCGAAACTTAGTTTTTTCCCACCCCCATCTTTTCTTTCCATCCAAATCACTTGTGGTAAAATCAATTCCAGAATCAGGTCAAAGAGCTTCATTAGCGACTATAATGAGTCATGTAGCAAAGTTACTGATGTGAAATGACTCTGATAACGGGCGCCTTATCTCCGTCTAGTCCATTTGTGCTGCAGTATTTCCCCTGATAGGAGAAGGGGGCAAATAGAAACATGCACACCCACCTGGGTCCACTGTGCCTTATTAGTCATCATACCTGTCTCTCTCTCTCTCTCAAAACATGTTAACATGAACAAAAATATCAATTTACTTAGTTTGTTTGCACATAAAGCTGAATATGTTATGGTGAGCGTGAACAAAGCTGTTTCTGAGACCATAATTAGGTGCCACTGGGATTCCTAATTAGTTTTCTGCAGCAAAGGGAGCTTAGACATAATATTTTGGCCGAAAAAATGCAGATGGGAGAAAAAAAAAAAAAATCCACCGATCTTATTTTATTTTTCTTAATAGAGTTATACTGTAGAAATCAAGAGGAAAAAAAGGAGCAGAAGTACAGAGAGAACCAGCCTTGACATTTTAATTTTTCAGATGACATTTGGGATTTGGCCCTTAGCACGATACGCTTTTCTTACATCGCAGTCGTGTTTCCAAAAAACCAAACTAGCTAGGATTAACCTCGAGGTGCATCCAGGCTGTGACAACTGCAAACATGCCCCTGCCTCATTCCTGCATGTGCTCCGGTCAAGCCCCTCTTTAGCTGAATATCAGAAATCAGCCTCCTAAACCTTCTCTGGAAATCTTATATTGAGGGACATCATGCTGTAAATGTGGGGCCTTTTTTTTTCTTCTTCTATCCATTATGTATTCTTAATGACTATTCTGTAACTTTCTGTATTATACAACTTTCTTAAAATGTAATTTGTGGATTAATATGCATTTCTGTTGCAGCTTTAAGTCGTACGCATGTGTGTCGTATGTCGGCTGGGGGCTTGTAAAGCTTGGAAAGAAAAGAAACATCCTTTACAGATTTGAGCTTATTGCAGATATCTGGGTGACGGCTGATCCTGTGACATTTAAACATCAGTGCATTTAAAAGCAAACAGTGTCTCCATTATAACGTTTGTCTCTCAGAGACTACAAAAGACTACAAAAGGTCTCACTCAGCACATATTGTGGTTGCAATTCTTTAAAAAAATGGAAGGTATCCTCACCAAAGATGTTGGTTATGTGTTTATATGAAACAAAAAAAAAACTGTAACTAAATAAATCAGCTGATAATCATTATTAAATGTTTAAACATTTTAAAATGTCAAATATTGATGTCAATCTCAGGCTGTTTGTGGTTAAAACTTGTATTGTGGAGCCTACCGGCCATTTTAATGATTAAAACAAACAAAAAAATCACTGGTTCTGCTATAAAGTTGAACGTGGCTCTTTTACCACAACTTCAAATGGTGCAACACCAATAAAACCCGTGCAAACAAACCACTCCTGGTGGAGTCATTTGTAACGTGAACAAGGTTAGCATGCTGTTTGCCTTGGGACCATCGAGACAAAAGGATCAAACCATCGCTTGTGTGATAACTTAACAGAGTTGTAAAATCTTATCTCGTGGTATTATAAATCGCTCTGCAGTGTCCTGGCATCTCGTCGGCTGTAAAATTTGTGGAAGAACATTAGAACTCCTGTAAATACTCGTGACAATAATACTGATATCATAACGTTTAGCTGTGAGTGGTTATATTTCAACATTTTAACATGACTACTCGACTGTGACTAGAAATACTAAATCACTTCTTCTCAAAACTTTGTCTTTGTAAACATGTCAAAATAAAAGTCTTTCAAATGTTGTATTTTTCTTTAGGACAGAACCATCAGGGTTTATGAAATATTGTCTCTGACTTAAAGATTGTACTTTCTCTTAACAATGGACAAAAGTTGTTCATTCACAGGTTATTGGAAATGAGATAACGACATCCTCTTTTACGACAGGAACTAAAAGGGTTTATCTGAAATGTCCTAATTTTTCCAAACTGACGCCCTATCAATAGCTCCTTTGTAGTATCACATGGCAGAAAACGCTGCATGCCACCAGCTGGGCTCATTTCCTGTAATTATTCTGAAGTATAACAATCCCTTTGATAATAGTTTTGTAAATGCTGCATGAATTATTCGTGCGAAAACATTAATACGACTGCGTTTAGGCACCAGAAGAAAACATTTAGTGAACATATTAATCTAGATGAGCACATATTTGCTCTTAATCACCTTTAATATTTTCAAGGATAGACCAACGTTGGTTCATGACACACTAAGACCATCTACAGTACAACTTTTCCCTAAATAATGGATACAGCAGCTGCTTATTCATGAGTTACTGGAAGCAGCACAGAGACGCTGACACTCTCAGGTGCGTCTTTGCCAGAACTAATTAAAACAGACGCACGCTGGCTGTTGCTGAGACTGAACCACCTGACCTTTCAAATACGGTCGTGTTTTTGTAATCATGAGGCCGTGCTGTCCCTGGACGGACGGCGCCGGAATGCCAGATGAAGCTCGCTCAATGTCACCAGCTGGAATTTTTTTTTTTTTTTTTAAAAAGCTGCAGTTACTCGTTTCCTCCAGCAGATGGCAGACTGAGAGAGAGATGGGGGTGGGAGAAACAGAGAAGTGATGAGGTGAGGTGATGGGGAGCACAGGGAGAGAAACAGCGAGGCAGAAATGAAATGAGGGCTTGTGAAGGAGAGGGATGAGAGGAAAAAAATAGGGAGAAATATGAATGACGACAGAAAGGGAATGAAAAAGAGGAGGAGAGGAAGAGAGAGAGGTGCAGTCATTTGTATCCATCAGATTCGGCACACACTTCACAGCCTCCCAGCTGTGTGTGTGTGTGTGTGCAGGTTTATAAATAGAAACACACACTGGGTTCCCTTTAGGAATCCATCTCTACATTGAAAACATAAACACTTTTGTTCTGTTGGGTTTTACAGTCTAGAAATGATCGTTAGCGTTTGTTTTAACGCTTTGCAACACCACACCGGTGCAGCTTAACACACAAGACATTCCAAAGCTGTTTATGCAGCACAGAAACACATCTGAGAGAGTGCCTTATGTGCTGTTTTATGCGTGAGACACAAGCAGATGCCACCTGGATCGTCCTGACGCTGCAGACCCCACCCACCCGGCGCTCGGAGGTGGCTAAAACAAACGCAGAGTATCATTTGCAAATAACAGCTGACCCGGCTCTGGCTTTGTTAATTGCACATATTTTCTCGTTTTGCTTCCTGACATTTAAACTTGGTGATGCAAAGGCATGCGGGGTTGCCATGGTAACAGCACGACTTTCAAATCAACCTTCAGCTTGGAAATGTAAGGACACACACACACACACACACACACACACACACACACTCTCTTTTTTCACCTGGACATTTTCTCTTCTGTTAATCGAACAGAAAGTAAACCAGGCATCCTGTCTCTCTCTGTCTCTGTCTCTCTCTCTCTGTCTGTCTGTCACTCTGTCTGTCTCTGTCTCTCTCTCTCTCTGTCTCTGTCTGTCTGTCTCTCTGTCACTCTGTCTGTCTCTGTCTCTGTCTCTGTCTGTCTGTCTCTCCGTCTCTCTGTCTCCTTGACAACTTTTACTTTGCAAGAATTCTATCAAACTGTACAAGAAACGGTAAGAAACACTGCAAGACGGATCATTTGAAAGAGGAACGGCTTGCATCATCTGCCATGCATAAACACGCTGTCTGACCACACACACACACACACACACACACACACACACAGTGTCAGAACAAGGCGTGGGAGGACCTTGCACCATGGCGACCACATCCTGTCTCATGTACCTCTGTGCGTTTATTAATAGACACACACACACCAGTGATATGCACACACACAAAAAAAGAAAAGAAAAAAACAGCTAGAGAGAATCTAATGACACTGACGTATTTTAGACGGACAGATGGGTGGAGACAGACACACACACACACACACACAAACACACTTTTCATCTTTCTTTCACACAAACACACACGTTTCTTCAAGTTTAGCCACATTTCACGCGTGTACGCTAATGTGTTTTTGAAATATCATCCAGTTTTTGGCTTCTGTCTGTGAAGCTTGTGCAGTGAAGGACACATAATCTGCTGCTGCTGGTGAGGGGTTGGGGGGTGGGGGGGGGGGGGGGTTGATTGCCTTGGAGCATACGGACCAAATCTGGCTCTGATGCTGTGTAATCCTCACACACACACACACCGTTCTGCACACGTGCGCACACACACTGCCGCATGAACAGATAAGTCTCTCAGCCAGAAAGAGATAGATGGTGAAAGAGAGGTGGACGGTTCTCTTAATGTGCTGTAGTGATTAGCATGCCGTCCCTGTTGTTGCCGATTTGTGATGTTAATCATGGGTGTTTTTTTTTGCACCGTTAGTGAGCAATCATGCAAATAAAGCTTTTATTTGAAATGGAGCAGAGAGGGTGAGTTGAAAATAGTTGAGAGGAGGCAAGGGGAGAGGAGAGGAGAGGAGAGGAGGGGGGAAATAAAGCAAAAGGAGAAATGATAAAGGAAAGGAAGTGAGAGGAGACAAGGGGAGAAAAGAAGGAAAGGAAAGGGAAGGACGAAAGGAAGGAATAGGAAAGACAGAAAAATGCAAAATGAGAGGAAAGGGAGGAGGAGGAGAGGATGTAATGCAGGTGAGACAGAAAAAGAGAAGAGTAAAGATGGGAGGAGATAAGTGAAGATGGAGGATGTGTGTGTTGTGTGTGTGTGTGTGTGTGTGTGTGTGCTGTGGCTGGTGATTATCCTAGATGATCACACCATGCTGTTTAATCTGGTCTCCCAGCTCTCATACACATGAGATGTGGTGGACGCCTGTGTGTGTGTGTGTTTACGTGTTTGTCTGTGTGTATTTGTGAGGACCATGTGCGCCTGAGTCTCTCGGAGGACCTAAAGTACATGTAGATATGATCTATGTGGGATTTAAATGAATTTGAATGCATGTAAATAAAATATTGTTGGCTGTGGTGTGAAGGTGTGTGTGTGTATATGTGTGTGTGTGTGTGTGTGTGAAAAGATGATGTGTCTGAATGTGTGTGTGCTCTGCTATATTCAGTGTTGTTATGTCCCCGTGCTGTCAAGCTGTAATGTGTCTTCCCCTTGGAATTTGTAACACGGCTTAGGACACACACACACACACACACACACACACACAGCAGTACAGCTGAGAAGAAATGGAAGAAAAAACAAAACTCTCTCCCTCTCTCTCTCTCTCTCTGTGCCATTGGTCGCGTCGTCGTCATGGGAGATGAGTGATTTCCACGGCAACCTGTGGGGGCTTTTCCTGCCCCGTCGATTCATTCCCCTACAGTCTCGTTCGGCACACAGTTGCTGCGGTAAAATGAATCCTGCTGCGCTCCTACAAACACTGCCGACAGTCGTGTTTATTAAAAATCCCATCAATTTTGCGATCACGTCCAAACAAAATTGGGATTTCTCAAACTTCCTCTGTTCCAGTTTTAGGACTACTCGGGATACAGGATGTCTGCCAAAGACAGCAAACTTTAATTTCTCTCTCCTGCATTTCTTTGCATTTTAAAATTCATAACAAAATGTGTGTTCTTCGTCATATGTCTGCAGCACTAAAGGCTAAAGTGATCTTATTGTGAGGCTGTGGCACAAGATGCTCTTTTTTTTGTCATGATTTGATGAGCTGGGCTTTTAGATTATATTTCATGGCTCTAAAATGACACGCACACAACTACATTTCTGCTCACACACACACACAGATTAACCCCTGTAACCACCTGACAGACTTTACTCAGATCATCCCCGCTCTTCTGAACTGTAAATCTTCCAGAGCTAGCAAAGGTTGTACTCTTTTTCTACATCAGTAGTGTTTAGTAACGAATTAGTCCCTTTCATTTGGGGGTGAAACTCACAGTGTGAGTGAGAACTCCCACGTGCTGACAGAAGTGACTTTAGACGGCAGTAAACTGGGTGTTGTTCACCTCGGACAACACTTTCATGCTGTAACTAGCTTCAGATTACACACAGAGCATTTCATGCTGCATCGCTTCGTTGCTCACAGTGAATACAAAATGGTCCCCTGTTTCAAAAAGACACCTTTAAAATGCTTCTTTAACAGTATTTTACAATCAAAGACACCTGAAGGGGAGAGTTTTTATGAAATGTCTTCTTATTAACACCTGCTGATATAGTTAAAGCTTAGTTTATAGTATATTATATAGTATAGTTGCCTTATTTTATGTTCTTAGTTTGTTTAGATGTAGTTTGTGTTGTGGGCTTTACTGAGAGAGCTTTGAGGACTAGTTTGTGACCCTTAAGTGCAGAATATTTGATCAAAGATTGAAAGTTCGGTGAGAATAGATGGTGACGTGTAACACATTAAAGTAATGATATCAAATTATGTAGACAATGCACAATTACGTGGGCTTCCTTCCACCTGTTTTAAGATGCATTCTGAAAAAATAAGTTTTTAAACTTAGTTAAAAAAAAAGTTGGTGTATCAATAAGAAGAAAAAGCCAGAAGGCGCGATAAAAACAGACTCGATGAATAAATGATGACGTACATGAAGCCTAATGACCTAATGACGAATCAAGTCCTAATAAAAAACGTGCAAAACGTTTGCATTTTCTTTTGCTGGTTTTCTGAAATTTCTGTTTATTTTTTATTATTTATTTATTTATTTAACAGGGACGGTACACATTAATGAACATTTCTGTAAATGTGCCAGTATTAGTGTAAGGAAGCTATTTTTCAACTGTTGTCCCTGGGCAAGGTGTAAAATGCCAGCAGTTTCATATACATAGTAGACACAATTAACCTTTAAAATATTAACAAAACACCTAGACAGACACTGGTGCACAAAACATGACAGAAGACTAAATCTGTTAATATCTGCACTACATTTGGATGGACACCTTTCTATTGATTTCTCATATGGAGTTTGAAACATTATACAGCAACATCAGGAGTCTATTGGCTGTGCCGTATTGAGTGTTTCACATGTAGTTTGGGAGGTAACATAAGCTGAAAACTGGTATTCAATAACATTCATGACAGCCATGTCTGATGTTTCGGCAGCCACACTATACAGAAGATCCGGACTCTCTTTATGTGTAACATTTTGGTCTTTGTACTCTTTAACTGCATTCTCTAAATACAAAGTGCCTGCAGCTGTGATCTGGTAGGTGGGTCAACTACATAAACACAGGCTGTGAGAACTGACAGATTAGAGCACAAAGAAGAAAAGCTTCAGGCTCAAGTGTTTGTGCAGCTCCAATTCCTCAACGCTACTAAATGTGACAAAAGAGCTCGGAGCCAACGGACTGGTTCTGTGACTGCAGACTAGGGTCAAGTCACTCTGAATCAAGTCAATTAGCATGAATCAGACGGTTCCTCTTGTCACTGTAACACGTGTCTGTGTCTCTGCTGCTTCACTCGCTTTCTGAAATTGGGTTTTTCCCCTCGTCGGCCTGAACTCTACATAAAAATCCATTCCAGAGTGAGAAATCTCGTTTTCCATTTCATTTGATGCAGTTTTGATTGTTATTTGTGGCAGGCGGTGAGGATAGAGACTTCATTCCTGTCGCAGAGAAACACGATTACTTTTTAACAAGCAACAGTGTAAAAAAAAAATAAAAAATGCTTATCAGATACAGAAAACATCAACGTGTTGCTTACTTTTACGTCACTGGAGCCAAAATTGTAGAAGTTGGGTCTCGTAACTTTTTTCTCATGTTATCAGTTATTTCAGTAATCTGAATTTTGAAAGACATTACACAGGCACTACCTATGGTCTGAAATGAGAGTGATTTACATCAGCGTGAGGTCAAAATGAAGTGAATTGTACCTTTAGTAAACATAGTGGTACATTCACACTCATACTGTCCACAAATGGTGGATTTACAGTAATAATAGTAAGACAGATGTCATTTTCTAATACTCTCCCCTTTAATTTACCATCATGAAGGTAAAGAGATAAAGATGGAGGGTAAAGAAAGAGACAACACACATTAATTGATTGTTTAGGCATAGCACATTCTTTTTTTTTTTTGTTGCTTATTTGTCATTAACCTTAAGTTTAAAGACAAGCAAAGGCCACAACAGCAGTGACAAATGTCCGTGAACTATACACGACCACTTCAGGGCCAGTGAAACCTCGCCTGAAAATTTTCCATGAATCATAACTGAAGAAAACTGATATAAACGCTGTCACGTTGTTACTGTATGCGAGAATACAAGACGGTTCGCTTTAGTTCAGTGTCAGCTTACTGGGTCAACAGACTGTAGCCTTTAGCGGCGGCGCTGTCTCAGCGAGGCTCAGTTTACACGGTTATAGTTCCATATTATGTCTCAATTCTTCTCGCTCAAATTTCATGACAGGCGACGTTTCAACAGCCTGGAAATCAGATAGCTAACACGTGTGTGTGTGTGTGTGTGTGATTTCTGCAATACACTTGTGTCCAACTACCAATAACAATCCATCCCATTACCCGCTGCTGGCGTGGTCGCTCCAATAGCCTCTTCACAGGATATGAACTGCGTTTTAAGATATGAATCTCCCATTTACACAGGAGATGTTCTACACAAACAGTCATTTTATGGTTCTCAAACATCTAGAGAAGCCATATTCTACTCCAGGGCTGCTCAAAGTCAGCAGACACTGAGATACTGATTTGAAAAAGAGCACCGTGACAAATGTTGTCACTGTCCCCAGTTTGCCAGGTCTATCAGAAGCTCATCATTATTAGGTCGTATTAGTCTATTTGATTGAAGCCACATATTGAAAATACTAACTCAGTGACTGGCAGGCAACTTTTTTAGTGATTAAGGTGGAAAAAAATGACATCAGGTGGGTGTAAAGTAGCAAAAGTAGTCACCTTCTGTAGGCCAAAAGTCCAGTCGGACAGTGTTTATGTAAAGATAAGGTGGAGTTAAAGCTGATAAGCATGGATTTTCTACAAGGTTACAGTTTTTTTTTTTTTTTTTTTTTTACACAGCACTCTGTCTACCTCCTCCTCTTCTCCCTCTTTCATTCCTGTTTTCCTTCCCTCCCCTCTCTCCCTCATTAACTCCCATTCTTTGCCTCTCAGATCAATAACACTCTCAGCCGTCTGTTTACTACCCAGATCGTTACCTCTTCCTCCTCCTCTTTATTCTTTCACTGCCATTTCTTCTTTCTTCGTCCACCATCTCTTCTCTCCGCTCGCTTTTAACCATTTTTCCCTCTTTTTTTGTAATTACTTACTGCCCTCAGTAGATTTTGATTCATCTTTCTGCACCAGTACTGCCCGCCCCTTCAATCGCTATTCCTCTGACTCTGTCAATATTTTCCTCTTTCTTCGGTCACCATAAACCTCTCCGCTCTGTCTTCCTTAGCATCATCTCCTTATTTTATAGACTATTAGTCAGTCTGTCATTTGCTTATTCAATTTGTTTGAGAAGTTTTGCTAAAACCTTTTTTTTTTTTTTTGCTAAAACTTTTTGAGAACAAAAGCATTTTGATGCATTAATGTTTTTAATGTTACATAACTATTCCAAACGGGGCCCTTATACATCTTAATCAGTGTAATATTACTGTGTGTGTGTCTGACTTGACCATTTGTCAAATAAAAGAGGTAATGATGAAGTGAGCTGAGGTGACCCTGCACCTACACCTCTCCTCTGTCTCTATTATCGGCAGCTTTTGTAATGTGATGGATGGAGCAGACCTCTGCATGTCTAGACCATAATAATCTGCGGTGATTTGCTCACTAAACCTCGTCCTGCACAGTCTGGTGGTCTAAATGGCTTTGACCTCGAGGACTAAAGGTCTGAACTTGGTACTGTAGGAATGATGCCGCTCTCACTTTGCCACTGGGAATTTGATCACTTCAGACTTGTTTTGTTTGCTGTAGTTCACAACAGGGCTGGGCAACTTAAAAAATAATAAAATGAAAACAATAAGATGTAAAACAATGACATGAACCTTATGTAAACTATAAAATATGGATAGAATTATTAATTATTATCATTCATGTGTAACCCATTTTATCTAATAAAGAAAGTTTAAGTGAACTACATCACAATGCTGTGTTAATTACTTCCGTGACCTTTAAAGGTATATAAACTTTGTGTATTTCAACCATTATTGTAATTCTATCATATATTTTTACTTATTTACATTAACATTGTTTATCTAATGTTAAAATGCTCCGGTTTAAAGTTCAGAGAAACCATTTTTCAACATGTTTTTAAGTGAAAACTCTGTTTAAAGACAGTTAAAAGTTAAAGAGCCTTAAAAAAAAGGAGCTGAGCTTCAACTTCACGTTAATTTAATAAACATCAGCAGTAATTACTTGACTACATGACTTTCATCACACAGCCAGGCTACGACCAAGGTACCTTTTAACAGCTCCACCTCCCCCACAACCACGTCATATCGTCTCTGTTTAAACAGGTCTGATTATAGAAAATGAGACTACAGTGATCTTCATGTTGTTGCTGAGCTGTGTGTGAGCCAAGGAGTGAATGTTCCTCTGCTGCATACTGCTTCATCATACAGCTTCATCATACTGCTTCATCATACTGCTTCATCATACTGCTTCATCATACATGCCATCGCGATACAACAATTATGAAACAATGAACTTCGACCAGGCTGACGAACAGGGTTGGAAATGCTGCAAGGAAAATGTTGTAATACTGCGCTGTGGGGACTTGCACAAGCAGAGAAGCCAGTATTGCTAAATACATGTGTATTCATGCAAAAGTGTGTGTATGCCTCCGTGTGTGTGTGTGTGTGTGTGTGTGTGTGTGTGTGTGTGCTCTGGGTGGTTATAAGAGGGTTTCTCTCCCATCTCTCATGCTAATGAAACTGAACTCTTCTCCTCCTACACCTCTCCATCTCTCCATCTCTCTCTCTCTCTCTGTCCACGCTTTTCTTTTGCATTTTCACTACTACTCTCCCTCGCTCGCTCACCTTCCTCATCTCTCTTCCCTCGGCTCTACCTTCTCCTCCTCCTCCTCCCGTCGGGTTTTGGTGTTTATACAAAAAGCACTGAGTTAAAATAACCTCACTCTGTAGTGTCCGCACGAAGATAAATCCACACACATAAACACACACGCTGACGGAAACACAAGGCCGGCGTGTTTTGACAATCTTCCAACGCGGTGTTGCTGTATTTGTTTAACAAAATGACCCTCTAAATTTAGACTCCATATCCCCGAGGAGGCTCTAAAAATGGAGACAAGTCCGTGTGTGTGCGCGCGTGCTTGATTTTATTATGTATGTGCGTACGTCAGTGCTGTACGCGCCTGAATTCTTGCGGCTGCAACAGAAATTCTTCTGGTTTGGAGTCTTTTCCCAAAGGATGAAATCAACAACAGCATCTGTGGTCATCTCTTGGCCACTCGACTGTGAGGAAAAGGCCTCTCCTTGTTCAAGTGTTTGTGTAGATGACGCGTGAAGTGTGTGTGCGTGCACTTTCAAATCCACCCACGGTGCACAATACACCTTTGTTGACATAAATATTTGATTTCTGACTTCCTTTTCTTCCTCCTTTGACTTCTCTGTGTTCTGTCTCCAGAGCTGAACTACAGCGATGGATGGGGAACGACATGTAGCATGTGTTCGAATAGGAGGTGTAGAAAGCTCAGGACTCAGGACAGTATGTGTGTTTTTATATGTAGGCTGGTTATTCTACAGTACAGTTCCTGTGGGTGGCCACCTGCTGTGCATTAGATGGGAGAGTTTCTGTGTCGTATCAGCTTTTTATGGTCACATCATGGAAATTGGAAACATGGTGCTTAACCACAGAGGGAAGTGTTGCTGCTACTGCTGCCTGTTCTACTTGTGTGTTGTAAACCGAATACGAAACATCGTTTAACTATTAAAAGATTCTCTAGCAGCTTTACTGGATCTACAATATATTTAAGGTCCCCCTCAAAATGTGTTTTTACTGAAGCAGGAAAGTTTCTGTTCACACGTTAGATCTGAGTTTCACACGAGCACGCATGAGCGAGGTTTTGTGACATCACAAAGTGAAGCGGAGAGACTCCCGCGCTCAAATTCATTATCCAACAGATTTGAAACACTGTTCCACCAATTTTCCAAGTCGAAACAGCAGTCTGTTCGCTCCAGTGTCTTCTAGTTTATCTGTCATAGTCATCACTCATAGATTCTGGAGTAAATGTAATTTCAAGAACTTTCAACAAAGTAATTGAACTTTTTCTTTAAAAAATGTTTGGCGGGGAGCTTTAATCATTTGCTTTGTATTTATTGTATTAAAAAGCAGAAAGGTGATGCAGTCATGAGTCAGTGCTACTGTGCCAGTATGGTATAACCTGCCTTGTGCACTTTATTTGCCAGAAACTGCATCTAGATACAGTACAGACCTGCTCATAGCGCTTTGAACGGCACAATAATCAACTCAGAAGATAATTTACCTTCTAGCACCTTCTTGCTCTGGGCTGTAAATGTGAAGACATGTTGCTACACTATGTACTGGATGTTACTCTGCTCCAAGCAATTGGTAGCAAGCTGTAAATGTAGAGATGATTCATCTCTGAAAAGCTCAGGACAAAACAAAAAAAACGTGGAAAATTCCCCACTAGGCCTCTCGATTAAAAGATTTAGAAGCCGAGGGAAGAAGACAAGGAGGAGATGGGGGTTGACCTTGAAGAGAGAAAACAGGTAAAGTAAAAGAAAGAAACAGGAAGATAGAGAGAGGTGTGTTAAAGTTTGTCTCTGTGTGGTAACAACATGATGTCGCTTGCATAACAAGTGGGCATGCGTGTGTGTGTGTGTGTGTGTGCCAATGTATTACTTAAAGTATGAATCCTTGCGTATTCATGTGAAAGAGAGTTGCTAATCTGACAGGCAACAGATTGCTACACAGCATGCCTGTACACTCACACTGGCAGACTTCTGCAGTGGCCGATAGAGACAAACACAGTGCAAATAAAAAAGAAAAAAAAGAAAAAGAAAGAAAAAAGAAGGACAGAGAGAAACCAGACGAGAAGCGAGCGAGAGAAAGAGAGAAAAGCAAGAAAAAGCAAATAAGAGAGAAAGTGCAAATGAAAGAGAAAGCAAATAGCACGAGTGACGGAAGACAAAAACAGGAACAGAAGAAAAAAAAAGAATAAAAGCGATAAAAGAGAGAAGCAGAAAGAAAGGGAACTTGATGCATAAACAAAGAGAGGGGACGGTTGGGGATTTACCATATACAGTAACAGCCTGTTTCTAGAATAAGCTTGGTTTCTCAAACAGACGTGGGGCGACAAAAATAGACTTTCTACAAAGGAGTTTGCTGAGTGGTTAGTGGTGGTGCAGAAAGCATGACAACCTCCTGCATGTGTGTGTGTGTGTGTGTGTGTGTGTGTGTGTGTGTGGCTTTGCACAGAAGCAGAAGACTCTCAGCGCTCCATCTGTGAGTCTGATTCCTCCGTCTATTCTTCAGATTGAAGGGAATCCTGTGCTACAGCAACAGTAACACACTTCTGCACACACACACACACACACACACACACACACACACACGACTGTGGGAAATGTAATCACGATCTTATCATGTGCATTCATCTGCAGACACGCTGCACACACAGGCACCCGCTTCCACAGACTTGCACACCTGATGTTTTACTGTAACGCATGACTCTCATGTGAGAGCTCGATCACACAGGTTATCTGCGATGTGACGAAGCCACAGGTAATAAAATGGCATCATTAACATGTTTTTTGTGACAATAAAGAAAAAAAAAAGCAAAACAACGAATTCTCTCGATATAACTGTAAAAGTTTAAAAGTAAACTATGGTTTCAAATGCATCAAATGTCAACTTTGAAAGTTCAGTTTAAAAAAGTTTAACAATCCAGCATTAGAGGTTGTTCTAATTATTTTAATGTAATGAGATCATCACCGAGAAGACTGTGGGTCCCTTCTAGCCAATGTAATTCATTTATTCAGTCCGAAGTGGGAGGTCATCTACACAATGTGCTGGGATCAGTGGTCCACTGAAGACACTTCATTAAAATCAAAGCACCAAAAGCCTTTTACATGAGGACTTTTCACTCCATAGTGTGGGTCAAGCTCCAAAACACAGGGCTCTGTACTTCCTGTAATGCAACTTGATGGCAACTTTTCGTTCCTGTCTGGTAAAACGCCCACATCCCCAAAATAGCGGAAAAATCAGCGTGCCTGCGTTTCAGTGTCACGATGGGAACGTGCAAAAGCAAGCTGCTGAAAAGTGTTTGTCGCTTTGTGTATTAGCAGCGACGATTCGACTACCATGAGGTCCTTAAATACATGAATCACGTCCTGTAATCACATTTCCCCAAGTGTACACGCTGACATCTCTTTGGCACAAAGCAGCAAAATGGGCACTTTTTAAGAGGAAAAAGCTGAAAACTTTTAATTAATTCTGGTGATTTTAGTGAAATGTCCTGCACATTAGTCAACATTGGCAACAATTCGATGTGCTGGTCTGTGATTCTGGAATATATAGAGAAAACACCAATATTTGTTTCTTTGTAAATCCTTAGGGTTTGAATTTATTGATCGAGGTCATCTTGGGTTGTAGAGAACTGTGATGAACATGTTTCTCTATTTTCTGGCATTTCAAAGAATATCCCCGGTGTCAACGACCACTGTGGAAAAATATTTCCAACCAGTCGATCTTTGGTAAAGAGAAACAAAATCGTTTTGACGAGAAGCTTCAAGGCATCTCGAGCGATTAGAGCAACACAGTCGATGAGGATCGATGTGAAAATGACACTTCTTTGTTCTGCGCTGTGCTTACTATCTGTTGAGCTATTCATACACACTACTGTACACGTGTCTGGGATAAAACATGTTGGTATTTACGTGTTTGTGCACTTATTTGCATACGCATACATACCCATAAACTCTATACACACACACACACACACACACACACTCAGGAAGGCGCTTACAGGCTGCAATCCTGAGCTACAGTCTTGTCTTTCTTCACAAGCAGATTTACCGCACGCTCTCCCAGTGAGGTGTGTGTCTATCTGTGTGTGAGGGAAGTGCACTCACACACACACACACACACACACACACACACACACACACACACACACACACACGGTATATAGGACAGCTTTTGGTGTTGAAAATGAAACACCGGCAGACAATCCTCTGTCTTTCGGTCACACACACACACACACTTTAAATACAATGAAGCTAGGATTTAACAGCGCTACCTCCCCTCCATTACACCCAATAAACGCACACCTCTCCATCTCCTCCCTCTTCTTCTTCTCCCCTTTCTCTCTCTGCGTCCACCCCTCCTTCTCCTCTCATTGTTTCCAGTGATATTCGATCAGCTCTTTGTTTAGCAAACAGTAAGCTCCTTCTGCCCCTGCTCCGCGTTTCAAAGGATGTGGCTTTTTCTTCTGCATACATCAGTTTCATGGTAAAACCCATTGAGTCTGTGCACTGTGTGTGCGTACATGTGAGTGTTTTTGTGTATTAAGGGGATAGTGTGTGTGTGTGTGTGTGTGTGTGCGCGTTTGCATGCAGCCAATTTGTGAGCGACTTCATTACCCAGATTGAGAAGCTAAGAAGGGAAAGAAAAAAGAAATGGGGGTATTTGTTGTCTTTCTGATAACTTGCCAATACATCTAAATCTAATATGATTCACTGTCTGGCTCAGCTTTAAGCTTGATGACTAAGGGAGCAGAGAGTGGCAGACGCAGAGGCAGCGAGAGACAAAAGGCCGAGTCAGGGAGCGAGATTGAGATGGAAATGGAGAGAAATTGGCGCTTGTGCGACTTCGGGCTGGGTAAGCGTTCCTCTCTAATATGATTATAAATCGCCTTGTGCTCATCTTTTTGTGCCAGTTGTGTCCTTGGCCCGAAGTCGCAGGGGGGAGGAAGCCTCTCTCCAAGCCTGGAAAGCCTCCGCAGGCCAACGAAGCCAAGCACCCAGTCAAAAAAATTAAAAAGACAAAAATTAAAAAAGCACTGCTGGCTGAGATTAAAAAGACACTTTAATTGCTGATGACTTCTTTTTTCTCATTAGAGTAAATGCAACAGGGTGCAAAAAAAAAAAAATTAAATAAATGCGGCGTTTAAAAGCTGGACTAAGCGAGATTTGTGTGCTTCATCAGCTTGAGTCACAAAGTGGAGCTGGATCAACACCACAGCGTCCCATCTTCACTAATTGAGGTGCTATAGATTTGCTTAAATGAAATTAAGGTGCAGGGGACGGACGCCAGCAGGAAGTGTGGAAGCCAGACCTACACAGGAAGTACAGGCTGTACTTGACATCTCCTTTAAAAAAGCGCTGGATTATTGCACAAAGTTGATTAATTAATTAGCTGATGAAAGCGAGTGTGAGCTGAGATCATGACGCCTCTCATCGGTTCGTCCAAGTGAGCTTATTAATACCATGAATCCACCTTTGATTAATCTGTGGATGTATTTATCAATCATTTGATGATCGTTTGGCCTATTAAACCAGAAAATCAGAATGTTCCAGAGCCCTAAGTGACGTCTTCAGCCTGTTTGTCTAATAACTAGTCCATAACTCAGATTTTCAAGATACTATCATATATAAAAAAGATGGAACCAGAAACTGTTTGTCTTAAAATCGACTTAAACCATGAACTGATGATATAAGACAGGTGATGAAATAGGTTACCGACCATGAGGTTGACATAAACAGACATAAATGCACTTGTCCAGTAGTGTGTGAGATTAGCTGCCGACATACGGCTACACACATGAATTATAATCTCTAATGGGAAAAACAAGTTGGCAAAATCATGAACTAGAATCAGGAATATTTTACTTAACATTTGATCAGGACAAAAACAATGCCGGACATATTTTGAGCTACATCTGAGTCAGCGATCCAAATGTATTACTTGAATTAGCAACAGAATACAAACAATGTTTTATTTGAATAAAACCATACCAGCTTTAGATGGACGTGTGTAAACATGGAGTGAGCGTTCACACCGAAAAAAGGATTTGCTTTGAGCAGCTACACCTGAAACACAACAGCGTACTTTCTTCTTGTGTGTGTGCAAACAGATGCAAGAACACTTAATTTATTAACTTTTAAAATAAAATATGTGTTGACCAGATGGACGGAGGGACGACAGAAGGGGGGAGAAGAGAAAGGAAGGAGAAGTAGACCCCTGCTATTTTACAATCCTCAGTAGATTCACCTCAGAAACTCTATAACAGGAGCAAATTCATTTTTAGTCGAGTTCCCTTTTCCGCTCTTGCGCTTTTCCATCATCTATCCATCCAGCTATCTGTATCTCTTGCTGCGTCTGTCGCTTTCAATATGACAAAACCTCACACACAGCTGTGTAAAAATAAAATGTGTTGTTTTTAGAAGGGCAGCCACATCCTTCCAGTACAGTCGCCCTCCTCCTGTGTACTCTCGATCTCCGCCTCAGTCTCTCTCAGTGTTACTCAGACTCTGTTTCCAGTAAAATTCGCTGATAACTCAGTCTTTGTCTGTCTGATCCATCAAACCCCTGAAATACATTGTTTTTTTTAATCGCTACCTTGATATTTTCTGCTTCTCAACCCCCCAACTGTTTTTCTTTTTTGACCTTTTATCCTTAAAAACTATCAAATCTACTGTGCAGTGCTTCAGTGTCCAACAGGTGATTGAAGGCCTGGGCGTGTTTAAGCGCGTGGTCACGGTGCAGGTTAGATAGTCCTAGTATTTGCATGTTGTAAGAAACCCACACATCCACAGGATGGCCTCATTTGGCCTCAGCACTGAAACAGCATTTTTATTTATCTTTGATATGGTTATTCTACCTATGACTGTTTATACACACACGCATATGGCCTCAGCAACAGAATTAGCATTAGCGGCTGCAGTAGTAAAGTTTCCATTACTGCCACTATGAAGATAACCAACAGGGAACACAAAGGGGAGTCCTCCTGCACTTCACCCTGCGCAGGAAGTGAAACGCACGCCAACACAAGTTCATGACATACAAAAGGTGTCTTCTCACAGAACGAAGGCACATCAAACACTTTCCTACAGTCTGACTAACATTGTATCTCCAAGAGGGAAGCACCGAGCTGACTATCACACTAATGATCTACAACAAGTTCACATTTTTACAGGTTTTTTCATTCAAGAATTGCTTGTAACGCTGTTGAAAGAGCTGGTTTCAGTATGAAGGCAGACTCCAGTCGTCAGCTGCTTAAAGGGGAAAAAACGGGTTCTTACAAAATGTCATTCGACCACATCTTAAGGCGAAAGTGTTTACATCTGTCCTGAATGGCTGCGCTTGAAGATAAGCCTGTCGTCGCAAAGAGGGCGAGACATAATAATCATTCAAATGGGGATAGCGTGTTGGGGGGGGGGGACTTTACCCCACTGCAGAGTAAAAGATGTAAAGTGATGCAGCAGGTAAGCAGTGGCCATGATATTCATAATAATTGTGATCACTGTAATTGCAGGAAATGTACTTATATAATAGAGCTGGTGTGAAAAAGACTGAACACATGACCTCTTTCTCTCTCTCTTTTTTTGGCAAAGACACAAACACACACACTCACACACGGAACAGCTGTCACATCAAGTGTCATTAACAGATGTGTTTTTTCATGCTGCTGACTCAGACCTCTACTCTTCACGCGGTACTTCAAGTCAGGGGCTGTGACAGGCCGTGGACACACACACACACACACACACACACACACACACGTGAACTCAAACACAACACAAACACAAGCAGGTCAACAAAAGCATCTGATTTTGCAAGCTGCAGTCAAAGAGAATAAACTAAACCATGAGATTTATCTGATTTCTCGGGGCAGCAGTACTGCAACAGCAGCACAGTTGCGTATGTATTTACGCAAGTGTGTGTGTGACTGTGTGTTCTAGCGACTGTCTCTTCCTTCCTGTTAAAAAGGTTTCAAGTGAAAGAGTCTGACGAAAACCAACAGTGAGTCTATTTTTGGGACACAGTGATAGAAAGATAAAGATATAGAAGGTTAAAAAAAAACAAGAGGCGTAAAAACAAAGAAAAGAAAAGAAGAAGAAATAAACTTTAAAAAACAAAAAAGGGGAAACTGGCAAAGAAGAAATACAAAGTGGAGAGAAGTACGAGTGACTGTGACCCTGCTGCACCCAGAGACAGCAGCAGAGCATCAGAGGAAATGCTGTGGCCTCATTAACGGACGCCTGCTTGAGTGACTGAGTGGCCCTACATGCACGACATGCTGTGTTAAGTTAAGCTAATGCATCGCCAAAAAAAAAAAAAAAGAGTGTGACCACGTTTTGCAGGTTTCTCAGATGGATCCTACAGTTTTATTAGATGTTCTTTCTTTGCATGTCCTTCATTTCCCTTTAATTCAGTTTCATTTTATTCCTTTCTTGCAAAAGTGACATTTACTCCACCGGTCCAACAGTCTGTGGCACATTTCTGAGTGCAAGTCAGTGTCGCAGCCGTAGCCGATCATATTCTTACACTTTGCAAATACACAATGTTGAACAAATTTAAATGCTAAAACAAAGGAAGAGAGCCAACAAAAACAGCATGCTTGTTGTTGCAAATAGAGGGCAGAGGCTCACGTTAGCCGAGCATCAACTATTAGAACCAGATGCTCCGTTTGCTCCCGAAGAGCAGCACCCTTAAACTGTACTGAAGTACTAAAAATGGTGAATAATAGAAAACAGTAAGTAATAGTAATACAAATAGTTCTCGTTGAGATCAGGACAGACCAGGATGTTCTGAACTACATCACCTGTAGCTTTAAAACCCGGCCTGACTAAACCAGACTGCTTTGGCAGTATAATTTCGAGGGCTTTTTCACAAACACAATAGCAACCAGGTCTCCATCATTTGTTCACCAACTGTGTTTCCAATGCTCTTCGTCAAATCTCATTAATCGACACACCAACTCTTCTTCCACCACAGCTAAGCTTAAAAATCTTGTTAAGCAATATTTCGACACTGATTTCTGCATTTCCACTTGAGTTTTTTTAAACACTAATGTCGCTGCACGGTTTAACCGAGAGTAACTTCGCTCATTACTGACAACACACACACACACACACACACACACACACACATCTGCTACTGATTGAGAGTGCAAATTGGCTCATTAGTGACGAGACACACACACACACAGAAACACACTAAAGATATTGTTGTCTCCTCATCATTAGCACATTTCCAATGTGAGTGTCACTATGACAGACTGTAGCTGTAGATAACTCATCAACTTTGTCTCACACACACACACACACACTCACACACACACACACTTTCCTTAACCAGCCTGTTGCACACTGAAGTCTAATGGTGTTTTAGACTTCGCAGCCTCGGGAGGGAGGAAGAACGACGGGGCAGGACGGAGAGGGAAAAGACAGAAAACAGATTTATTAAGGAGAGCTACATAAAAGCAGCAGGAACAAGAGTGATGGAGAGACGGTGTGAGATCAATACAGAGACACAAAGGCAAGTAAACTGACCTCTCTCACCTCCTCATCCACATTTTTGCTGCCGATATATAAATCTTTGAGACATTCATGTTCCACATTTATAATTGTTAAAAGAGTGATGTGGTCTTTGAGGTGAAGCTCTTTAAAGTGGAAAAAAAGTAAACAGCACACGTGACACAAAATGTCTTCCAGGACATGAAGTTTCATTAAAGCAGCTTTGGAGGCCGAAATATCTTTGTGGACCAAAAGTCTATTCAGCCTATTGTGTACACGCCTGACTATTGGCAATGCATTTTGGGGTTTTGTAGTGATTTTCTGGTTGCATTGGTTGACTTTCGCCTTCTGACAACCTGCTGTTTCATTTTTTCCCCTCACACTAGAAAATGCTCCCATTAACATTAATTACCACCATGTAATTCTATTTTCTATGTTTAATCTGTACAGCACCTTTGACTTATTGTGCTTAGATATGTGCATCTCCACAAACTATTTTATTACCCCCCCACACACACACACACACACACCTTTTATCTATAATGGACTCCATGAACAAATAAAAAACAATGGATAAATAATTATTTGTAACTAGGATGAATCCTATTCGTTTCCATTCTGAATGTTTAATTATTTCTAAAAAATACTTTAAGTGCTAATGTTGTGGGCTAAGCAACATTCAGAGAAACTGTATTTTGTGATTGGCAACTCTGACTAAACAATCCCTACTCAAGGTCCACTAACATGCTCGTTCCACAGCTTTTGACCGTCTGATATGGTCTTCTTCAGTAGACACAGTTCGCTCAGTTGTCCCGGCAGTGTAGATGTTTAAACTTCTCAATATTCTGGCACTTTTAGGACCTCTTGCCTGCGTCTTAAAAGTTGAGCCAGACAATTTATTCTTGACCCGTCAAGCCAAAAATCATAAAAAGAAAAACCTGGGCAAACTTCAAACATATAAAAGCTTTTTTCATGTAGCGTCTGGTCTGACGGCTATTGATTAAATTGAAATGAAGGAAGTAAGCCAGACTGATCATGAAAGCGAGTGGCTGCAAGGAAGCGAGAGAGAAAGAAAATGTGTCAGAAAAGAGTTGCATGAAAACAGAGAGGCATGCAGATTAAAGACCCGGAGATAGAAGGAGAAAAGAAAATGGGAGAAGTATCGAGCAGCAGAGCAGACGGATGAAGGGAGGACAGGATGAAAGGAAAGAAAGGAAAGATGGGATGATGAACAATGGAGCTCAGAGAAGAGAGAGACAGGGAGCATGTAGAGATCAAGGCAGGAGGAATAAAGCACGACCAGGTGGCAGCAATGAAAGAGAGGAATTGAAATAAGACGGGACACAAAAGATAAACACTGAAAAGAGGGTTAAAAAAAAAAATAGAGCAGGGAAGTGAAGGGGAGTGAAGCCACGTCTCAAAAAAGGTTTCCTCTTTTTGAAAAATAATATAAAAAGACTGGTGAGGTGAGTGAGTTGTTTGCGTCAGTAACTTTTTTTATGCTGTATTTTTGATCCATTTCTCAACCCTGACAGACAAAAATCATTATTTGGATCCAGTCAGGGCCTGTTTAGTTTCTAAAAACTGGTGTTTTCTCACCTACATTTGCACTGAAGTGACTGAACTTCTCCTCCTAAATGAGATCTTCGTGATTTGAGAAAACTGCTTCTTTTGCACTTTTTATTAATATATAAAAAAAAGAGTCAAGTTGTAAAGAAATTCTTGTTTTATTGCGGTCGAGGAAACACAATGTAAAACTCACAAACTCTTCTCCTCAGAGCTTTTTAAGGACTTCCTACTTCGCTTGAATGCAAAGTGGAGTTTTCGAGGACTTCCTGCTTTTCTTGACTGTGAACAGTGTCCTGGCTGGAGTGGTGTGATGCCTCGGGGGGAACATGAGGTCAAATCAATAGAAACTGAGTTGGAAGGCTCCAGTTAACAAACACAGGCAGGCAGGCAGGGAGACAGGCCAACTCAGCATTTAGACTGAGCCTGTGTGTTTGTGTGTGTGTGTTTGTCAATGTGCTTGGTTGAATACACTCATGATTGTATGATTAACAGCACATACACAGTGATTTCATTATAGCAAATCAATAATACACTCAGTGTCCATTGTGGGTTCTGGTAAGTCAGCTGCTTTACCGTAGAGTAGCTATAAAATACAAACAGTGATGTTTGGTTTGTATCTGCTGGTTTGAATGAGTTGAATGAAAAATTTAAATGTTAATTCACTGCTCAAACTATTTCAAAGATATGACCCTTACAGGGATGCCATAGTTAGAGTATTACCTACAGTAACCCCCCATTTGGCAGACAGGAGTCCCATGACAGACTCTAAGCCAAATACTAAGTAAGATGTGGCAGGAGGCAGCAGAAAAACTTATTTTAGCCACCTACAAAATGGCCCACTAAAGAAAAAGAATAAGTTTATGCTACATTTAGGATATTTGCACCGCTTCACGTTGCCGTCAGACAGCTCTTTTTGAACTGAAGCGCTTTCCTTTCGCGTGCTTCAAAGCCACCAGACTCCATAGACGAAAACAGTAATTTTAATCTACGGACCACCGAGCTACTGCTGCCTCAATCCATAAATTAACATGTTAGTTTGGATCCAAATTTACCATCTAAGGCATCAAAGTCACACAACAACAAACAACAGGCAAACTAACCAATAGAGGCAGCGGTGGACTCGCAACTCTCGTTTCCCTGTGCGAGTTTCGAATTATTAACTTTTATTTTTGCTGTTTTGTGTGGACCTCTGGAAGACCAGCATCCCCCTCTCTAGAAGCTAAAACACATCCAAATAAGCAATAATCAATAAATCTGGCATTTACCTCAAACACTGGCTGTGGATCTTTGTCATATCCAACAAAAACACATCCCTTGGTTTAACTCTGCGTCTCAACAAGTAAATGTAAAAGGCAGCAACGGCCAATAAAACAGGAGAAGAAGAAAGACAGCCAATTTAAACTATTCAAAACATTCATAAAAAGGGCTTTTCAAAGTGTTTTATGGGGTAAAAACTGCATTCAGCATGTTTGTTCAGCCTTAACAAAGTCTTTAGTGCAATCTTTGTACCAGCAACTGAACAACACATCTTAAATAGTCAGGCCGCCTCCTCTACAGTCCTGCCAACCTGTTGGGAGGGTAAATATGGGTATTAGAGCCTGCTGTTTGCTGTGTGGATTTCTTATATAACTGGATCTGTCTCTCTCTCTGCTACTTTCCACTCTGCCTCCGTCTCTCTCCTTCATCCACTTACTAATTTTCTCCCTTTTGTCTATCTCCATCGCTCTCTCCTCATCTCTGCCTCCACCTCTCTCTCTCTCTCAGTATTGACCCACACACTATTGCAGCTGTATCGCATCAAGCCAAGGGCATAAATCAAAGCGCACACACACACACACACACAACGCTGGACATCCCACACACTCATGCACTCTCCTCAAGCCATTTTCTGTTTACCGTCCCACACACACACGCACACACACGCACCCATAACTCGTCCTCATCTCCATTGCAGTGAACACCCACACAGATTTCTGCACTGGGAGCGAGAGGCAGATAAAAAAGAACAAATATAGTGGGGGTTTGATTTCCAAAGCACCGTGCAGGAAATCCACAGGAATGGAAAAAAAAATAAATAAAAAGTAGTGTTACCTGTTGGTCACCACTCAAAATGCCAGAAATACGACTGATTATATAATCTGAAGTGGTGCTGCTATTTTAGAAGGAAACATGTTTGGTTGGGAAGCAGGGAAAAGTTAAGATTTATTGATTGCTCACATCTATAAAAGACATCCAGGTCCAAAAATGGTAAAAGGGAAAATATTATTATCTCTTACTTTTTATCAGAAGTTGGAAGAGTGTGATAGAGAAGAGGCTGCTGGCTTTTATTCTAATGCTATTTTGAATTATATATTTATGTTTGGAAGAATAAAGTCTTGCTGGAAAGACCTGCTGAGATATAAATAAAAATGGAAAAATTAGATATAAAAAATGAACTAAAGAGAGTGAAGGGCAGAGATAGAGGAAGTGATGGAAACAAGAGGAAAGAGGCTGCAGGAGAGAGAGATAGAACGGCAGAATGAAGAAACAAAGGGGAGGAGATGTCCTGTGTACCTTGCCTCACATGGAAAGAAACATAATGAAGGGACTGCCCTTTTCTGTGTGTGTGTGTGTGTGTGTGTGTGTGTGTGTGTGTGTGTACTTTCATGTGCACGTCCATTACAGCTTGCGTGATCGGCCTACTCAAAGCCACAGCGGTGGTGCCACACACACACACACACACACACACACACACACAGAAATCACAATCACAAACACACACAATTCACAGGAGCTGTTTGCTCTTCCGCCTCATTCTCTTCCTGTGTCTCCTTTATTTTCCGCACGGTAAATGAGAGCAAGGCAAACAGGAGGAGGAGGAGGAGGAGGAGGAGGAAAAAAGAGGAAGGAGAAAGAGTGTGAAACCTTATGTAACCGAGCCTAGAGGTAGACAGACAAAAAGAAAAAAAAAAAATCAGGAGGTCAAAGGTCATAAAACACTGATTAGAAAGGAGACGCACACACATCTACACACCTTTGTTCCGGTGTGTCACACACTTCATAATTTGCCTTTTAAAACTAACTGAATGCACAAAACTGGAAAAAAAAAAGTCGCCTTGTGCAGCGATTTTTGTTTCTCAAATGTGGCATCACACGTCCGTTTCCATGCCAACTGCTTCCTGTGGCAAACAAGATCAGCGCTGCTCGACACAATTCAAACACCGCGCTCGGCTTTGGCCGTCCATCATCCGCGCGGTCAGTCAGGCAACGAGAGGTCGCCTGCACGGCCGTGCCAAAGCCTGGTCACATCAAAGTAAGTTGTTGTTAGCTAGCCAGCTACAGCAGGTCGACTTTCTCTCTGCTTTATGTCGTGACTAATTCAAGTGGGTCCTGCTCGAATGGAGGCAAAGCAAGCGAATCACAAATGATGAGAGCCAACTTATAACTTCTGTGTGTAAAGTTAGAGGTTGGCCAACGGCTGCGTTTTTGGTGCTGCTCCTCTTTCTCTTCTGACCAGCCAGTTATCCCACTTGTTCCTTACTCAACTGTTGTCAATCAGTTGTAGACTAAGCAATTAAATAAGGGATACAAGGATGGATAGTTGTCCTGCTTGGATAGAAGTAAAGATGTCTGATAAGCAAGTCTGTACGTAGTATAGACCGATAGATAGACAGATAAATGACTTTATTACTGCCCAAAGGGAAATTAAATAATTGAATGTTGTAAAAGCAACTTCTGCTCTTCTGTTTTCAAAGCCAGTGACCCTGAAAGCCACACATGCAGTGTTGAAATGCTTCCGGGGAGTTAACTGATGAACAAAAACACTGTTGTTTCTACCATCAGATGCATCACTGCATCAATGAAATATACTGAAGTGTGAATTACGCTACGGTTGACCACAGTAAAGCATCACAGCATGTATTGATTGGCTGTCATATGTAGAGCTGCAGCATGTTCTCTGGTTATATGGCAAAGGGCACGCGTTAGCACAAAACAAACATTGCAGTCAACAACACAACTTGTACTTTTAACCTCGTGAGGATTACATTTATACCCTATCTATACACTATCAGAATGACTAAACAGCAGAAAGAGAAAAGTCAAATGAGTGACAGCTGTTAGTATCTGATCAGACTGTCGTAGTAAATAGGACATAAAGCTGCAGTTATTACATTTCAAATAAAGGTCACTAAAATTAGAAACTGACTTCCTTGTTCTAACTGTGACACTATCTGAACTCTGACGGTCTAGTATCTGGTTTCTAACCGTCGTTATTGGAAAATTACGACATCAGATAAACAAGGGACATGATCTAAAGCATTTCCCTCCACATTTAGTTCCCACTGCGTCAAACTAACTCTTCTTCACTTTAAAAGGCCTTTAAAATGTGCAAGACAGCTTAATTGATATAAAACATTGCAGTATATGGTCGAGAGGCAGACAGGAAATGTGGGGGGAGAAAGGAAATGACATGCAGCAGGAAGCCAGGCCTGAACAGGGGGTACTGTGGTTATGAGATACACGTCTTAGCACCTTGGCCACTGTGACGCCTTAAGAGCTTTTTTTTTTTTTACATTAAAAACAAACTGTAACGACTAAATGATTCTCCCTGCAGGATGGGCTGGGTTGACCTCGTTCCATCTGTGCACAAACAGGCCGGTGCAAAGCTACAAGAACAGTGAAAGAGTTTCAGACCTCAGGTCAAAACAAGAACGCACACGTACAGCAAATCAGTCTGCATCACTCCCCAAATCCACTTTCGTCAGTCGACTCTACAGGTTGAGTTTTATAGAGTCTCCCAATTAGCAAATCTCCAAGGTCACATTCCCTTTGATGACAGCAGAGACTATAAAACTGCAGCAGCAACACATTGACAGTGCGAGCATTTGCCTGCCACATGCAGTACACCTGGCAGGGTGGGGTGGTGAACTTGTGCTGATTTTAATGTCATTTCCTCAAGGCCTAACATGACGCAGCAAAAAAGTAGTTCAATAAAACACACACCCTAAAAAAAAAAAAATATTATTGAAGGCTATTGTTCTCAAATCTAGAAGACACGACTGTAAGGAGCGACTCCTGGTGACTTCTAGCGAGTTAAAATATGCTGATACTGACGCCGCAGAATCAAAAAGCTCGTCTCTAAGCCCAAAAAGATGTTTAATCAGAGCCGACACGAACGTCTCCAGCCTTCCGAGCGCTATCGCTGCATCTGTATAAGTATTTAGAGACTCGTGGGTGAGGAACTGAATTAATCTAGCGGTGTCAGGATGTCATGTCACAGTTGATAAGAATTAGCACCTTCTTAACAAGAGCGCCAACAGGCTGGCGCTCTAACGAGTACGGGAACAGGCAGGGGACAAAATGAAGGGAGGCAACGCATGGCGGGGGACTAAGAGATGCTTTGGTGCTTTTTAGAATTAAGCAACCCACACACACACACACACACACGCCCAAATACACACACATGAAACTTTGCATATGTGCAGTCAAATACACTCAAAACACACACACACACACACACACTATAATCAACACACACACTAGCCCACGTGTATGCAAACAAACAAACAAACAAGCAGGATACACAAACACACTAATCCGCTCAGGCCTTTGTTGTCACTAAGGCATAATCCCAGAGTCGATGACTAGCTTAATCTAAGTCACATGACTGTAGGCTCAAACAATCTAATCAGCACACACACACACACACACACACACACACACACACACACAACTAATCATAATATTGACAAACTTGATTGACAGCTGGTGAACCCAAGACCCTGTCAGCCTGAGCAGCAGCTTCTTTCAGCCAATGGGAAGAGAGCAGCATGATGACATCATCACATCATTTGTCAAAAACACTGACTTTCATCGTCCCGGCGTCAGAAGTACTTTTAAAAACCACACGTGTGGAGGTTTTTAGTTCATTTTCAATAATATAAACGCATTTTTAAACTTCCTGTTGAATGAAAATTGCTTTTATTCTAACTGTGATGACGTTAATGGGAATTTATTTTAGTTAAACATGTCAGTTTTCTACCAAATCACCTGTTTAAGCTTTTCCTTCATTATTTTAATGTTAGATTAAAACTACATCTTTGAAAATATTTTAATCTGCCTGTTTTGCCTTTAGATTTTTTAAATGTGTTTCTTATCCCTTATTGTCTATTTGATTGAAACATAAAACACTATTTACCACAGACTGGTGAAACCGAAATGTGTTAAGATCAATAAAGTTTTTTTTCCACCTATAACTCATGCACCGAGGACCCTGAAACCATGGCAACCGTCTATGGGCGTGCACTTCACCCTCAGCACCACATTACCGCGGTGTCCGATGAGATTAGCTCATCAATACCAGACTGATATCCAATACCATTATCTGCTCCGGGAGCAAACGTGGCGTTATGGGATGTCGTCCCCATGACAACAGGGGTTGCCGTGAATCCTGTGTTCCCTATTGATCGTGATAGCATGATTTGCAGTTGATGGTCAATGTAGGTAATGGATACCGATTAAACACGCTCACGATAATTCATCATCTGTGTGTTTTCAATGCATTTCTCATTCCGGATATTAGTTCATCAATAACTAATGAGCCAGATTTGTTTGTTTCTGTGTGTGAGTGTGTGTGTGTGTGTGAGAGAAAGAGAGAGAGAGTGTGTATTTGCCAGTAAGAGGCTAATATCAAACCATCAATATGTTACTGTAAAAGGCAGACCACAGGCCAATAAGCAGCTATCAGGAAACAATAAGACACTGTGGGATTATGTCAGATCGCTTATCAGAGATTTGAGCACAACTCATCATCGCAGTGGCGGTAACAAAGGAAGCTACCGCAGCCAGGACGCGGGCCAGACCTGATCAGGAAGTCAGCTAAGATGAAAGAGTGGATTTAAGTGGTGATAAAGTTACACAAGAGTGAGACAATCAAACTGAGAAAAGATACAGATAAAGTGACAGATCCCCCAGATCGCTGCAGCCGACAAGTTAATCTTGTCAAAAAAGTGTGTGTGACAGTCGAGTGTGAAGCTTTAAGGCGGCTTCAAACCCACATGCACACATCTGTTCGTCGCTGAGATGCTTAAACGTTAAATAAATGAGCAGCTCAAATGCTTAATCAGAGCTCCCAGCGTGACCCTGATGAACACTTCCAGGACTTTCACTAACCAAGTTAAGAGCACTTCCATCAACCTAAATAATGTATCCCTCCCTGGTTAGCTAATGTTGCTTTTTACCTTTAAGAACTTCTGTTTTAATATGTATAAAGTTAAAATAAAAGATAAAAAAGCTCTCAAAGAGGTTCAGAAAATGTCCAAAAAAAGCTAAAAACCAACATCTATAATACAAGATTCAAGCCGGCTTACTGACTTTTCCTGTGTTGCAGACAAACCTGTCAAAGCTCAATAATATTCCAGAAGCTCCATGTTTAATGGATAAAACTCTGCCGAGCCCACAGTCCCACCTCCACACACACACACACACACACACACACACACACACACACACACACACACACACACACACACACACACACACACACACACACACACACACACACACACACACACACACACACACACACACACACACACACTTCACTCCATCTTTTCCTACCTTGGCCCTTATCTGTCCCGAGGTCGACACTTTGCGGATCAACTTGTGTGACGTTTCCTCTTGTTCCCCGTCGCTGTCTGATGATTCTTCTCCAGCTTCTCCAGCCTGGAAGAAGAGGAAGCATTAGTAACAGATTTAATGACTCCTTTACCGCCCAGGACACCGGGAACCAAAATGTCCTCCTTTGAAAATGTGGTGGATGTGACGGTCAAGTTTGATTTAGGAGAAACTCTGACAACTGTATCGTTTCACTGCATTCAACAGCCAACAAGCAAACATTTGGTCCAATTTAAAAGCCAGAGATGATCAAGCTGATTGGTCCAGAAAAGAAAACAAATATTGGACATGCAGAAATGCTAAGGGCTGTAGATCTTTTTCTCTTCATTTTAATATTTCTACTTTACTGTCATATTATTTCCATTCGGTTTCGTTTTTCTTACTAATAAATAAACTGTTGCATGTCTCAGAGTTTTGCGACATGATGGTCTAAAAGCTGTCGTCTCAGATCGTCCTCTGCTCCACCAGGGATACATTATGTTCACTGTTAAATTGTTCCGATTATTCGTGCATTTCTTCATTTTATCCTTCTTTTTTTTTTTTCCATATCCACCATATTGGTATTTGCCTTTTGTCTAACTATAAATAATATAATCTAAACTGCACTTAGGGCCCCTAGATTACTTAGGACATGACCTCTGTGTTCATCAGTGGTAGTTTTCCATGGGAGTCGGACGTTTTGCGCTCGTAGGCACTTGTAGTTGCTGCTCACAAAAACAAAGTCTTCATGCTCACAACTAACTAAGACGCCGACGTGCTTGGTGACACATTCACTCCATGGCTGCTGCACCTTGGTGGAGATGAGCGGACTTCTCCTGACGTGCTCATTCTGATGTCCCCATTGAACACAAGGTTCACGTTTTGATTCATCACTTCCTGCTTGCCCAGCAGATTCCACCGCTTGCTTTGATAGTAACTGGGCCACATATGGGGAAGAGTTAGACGCACAATGTTAACACTGTTTATTTTTCAATTTCTAAGCCCTTTAATTCATTTTCACCATATTTTAAAGATGGCTTTTAGCAGCCGACATCCTGCAGGGTGAGTAGAGCTGGATTTATATGTAGGCAGGTGTGAGTTGAGATGATTTGAAATCAAGCCAACTTACATTTTAAAAAGTAAGAAAAACAGGAATAAACAAGTCTGGCTTGTCTTTAAATCTGTGTGCCGAGGCTGCAGGTCAAATTAAGCTGTTTAAAGGTTTAAGAGTGATGCTATTAAGTATGATTTTCTGACTCTGCAGGGTTTAAGTTGTGCAATTGGCATGCAACTAAAAACGTGTAAAGGAAATCTGGCACCATAGAACCACCTATGTTTAATCACAGAGCATTAAGACATTTTCGCCGATGCAGCCCCACTTTGCAAAGCAACCATATCTTTATATTGTCTTGAGCAGTACTTACGATATGAGTCCTTTCAGAGTCCGCTTGGGGCGACCCCAGCGACTCGCCGGGCTCTGCCACATACAGGACGTTGGGGTTCAGCTTAGAGGCCATGACAAGCTCACAGTGGGAAGCAAAGGAAGGAGACGGTGAGAGGACGCCGGTGTGGGGATGGAGGAAAAGTTTTGCTAGTTGCAGAGAGAGGAGGACTTGTGAATAAAAGAGGAGAGGAGGAAGAGGAAAGAGAGGAGTCTGGCGAAGGCGAACACTTGGCAAAGTAGAGGAAGAGCGGAGAGGATGACGGATGAGACAGCGAGCTCCGGGACGCCACACTCGTCCTCTTGCCGATCTCTCTATCCAGGGCCAACTCTGGAAAAGATGGAGGAATGAATTATTGATTAGGAGAGAAAAGCTCACTGGAAGGGAGGGAGGGAGGGAGGTGGTGGGGGGGGGTGAGGGGGTGTTGGCTGCTCCCTTGCTGAAAGTTAAACAACATATAAACAACTGTCTTTCCCCAACTCCCTCTTCCTCTACTACTATTAATCACTCCTCTTCCTCCTCCATCGCTCTCTTCCAGTTAGAGAGACGATGACGGCCACTTCTCCTTTCTCCCTTCCTCTTTACTCCTTCCTGCATCGAGCTCTCACACTTGGCCCTGTGCATTTAAAACACAGCCGACGACCACGCAGAATAGCCCTTTAGTCAAGTGACACAGAGACAGTCACAACCAGGGTGGTGATGATGAAGATGAAGATGAAGATGAAGGAGCAACATGAAGGGCATATGGAGCACGGGGATGCTGGTAATGATGACAACAACAGTGAAGAAGATGATGATGATGATCATCATCATCATCATATGGCTCATGATTGGGGGACAATCCTGCAGCATACATGCACTCACATCAGAAGTGTTTGCACGCTTCACAACTGTCTCACTGACACACGCACGCTCGCACCGACGTCTTTTAGCGTGCAACACAGCCAGAAAGTGTGTGTGTGTGTGTGTGTGTGTGTGTGTGTGTTTCCTTGATTACGACGTGGACACGTTATTCAACAAAAAAAAAAAAAAAAAACCTGTCTGCATCTCACTTCACCGCCCCCGATGACAGCAAACTTGAACGCGTAAATGTGGCACAAACAGCGCAGAGTCACGCACAGGTGGCTGTTCGGCGTGTTCACTCATGTTTCTGTGGCTCTCATTAAAAAAAAAGAAAGAAAAAAAAAAGAACAATAAACACAAACGGGTGCACAACAGGCTGTCGTGAGCTTCAGCCAGCTTGATCATTCATTCCGTCCGTATCGCTGTTTGCTGTCGGCGGCAAAATAAATATCAATATTCAATTCAACTCCTGCGTGTTCGCCAAATGGGCTCAGACGGCTCAGCTGTCAGCTACACGAAGACATTAATCGGCGACCTGGTCGGCCACCTCCTCTGCACAAATAAACCCCCTCTGCGCTCTCATGTGTCGATAAAATATGGATATTATTTACCTTCGCACGCTGATGTCTCCCCCCTTCTCCTCCGGCGGAGGTTAATCAGCAGCGGTGTCTCCCGCTCCTCTAGCCCGGCCTGGGTCGCTCGTCAGCCGGCGTTCGTGTGCTCGCAGGCGGCCGGCGGTCAGCAGCAGCAGCGGCGGCGGCGGCGGCGGCGTGCGGGTCTCTCCGGTGGTGCTCGGCTTGCAGAGAGAGACGCGGTCTTACGCATAGCGTCGGAGCGGATCTGAATCAGGTAGGAAGAGGAGGGTGGGAGGGGAGGTGGAGGAGGAAGAGGAGGGAGCAGGGGGGGAGGAGGAGAGGGAGGAAGAGAGAGAGAGAGAGAGAGAGAAAGAGAGATTTGAAAGCCGGGTTGAGTCGCCTTGAATCGCTGTACCGAGGTTAAACGGAGAGCAAATAACGCGCACACGCACGCATGCGCGCGCAAGGAGGGGGGGGGGCGCAGGCCTAATGTACACACGAGGAGACAAGAAAACATCAATTAGCAACCAGATGCTGAAGAGTACGAGCCGCTGGGTGAGGATGAGGGGGAATATTTGAAAGAATTCAGTTTGCCCTCCTGAGCACCTGACAACACCAGAGCAGCTACTGGAATTACAGCGCTGCTCAGCATTGATTAAAAACAGTTAAAAAATCGATTGATATCACATTAAAGGTGTTGCTTTTCAGTGAGGCTTCCTGCAGACTGAGCAGACAGAGGTGTTAAAGCTGTTGGACGTGGACACGCAAAGTGTTGGTGAGAGCTCTCTGTGCCGGACATGCAGGATAGAGGACGACCTGAGTCCAAGTGATGGTTTTTAACACAACATAGACACTAAGGTGATGTCTTCATAGCCACAGGACTCACACCTGTGTGTGTGTGTGTGTGTGTGTGTGTGTGTGTGTGTGTGTGTCCTGGACTGAATCAGGTCAGTTGCTCCCTGTGTTCTGTGTTCTGCATGTGTAGAGCTGACATACTTTTTCTGGAGGAAATGAAATGTGCTTTAACCAGAATGTGACATTTGCTGATGCACCAAATTAGGCTGAAGGTACTGCTGCCTGATTAAACTGGCACACCACGATGATCATCAGCAGATTGAGTTTGTTCAAATTTCCATTTTTTCTTAAGACGTTGGCCTAAAATATCAGTCCATTAAGTCACTAGTTCCCGACCTGGGCGTGGAGAACCCCTACAAGATAAATCAAGGGGGTCGTATGATCATTAAAGAAAGACAAGAAATTTTGATTTTTTATCATAATTATCTCAAATTTCTGCTACTTCTTGTGAAATACTGGACACTTTTACCTCTTCCAGCCTTTTAAATCGTACAAACGAGACAATCATGTCCACATCAAGGACACACAGATTTGTTTGAAGGGGCCACGGGCCAAAAAACTCTGTTCTATACTTTGTTATAGTTTGATTTTGCATGTGAGGGATACAGGCTGCTGCTGGTCCGACTCTAGTGTCACAACATTCCTCTTGCAGGCAAAAACACGACTCTTTGACTCAAAAGTCTGTCCAGACATGCTCTCAAAACTTGTTTTGCACTGAGTCTGTTTTCCTGCCCGATCCACACCTAAGAGAGAGAGAGAGAGAGAGAGACATCCACATTAACTAGGAAGAAAGAGAGAGAGAGAGCAACATGTGCACACACACAGATACAAGGGCAGACGTACACATATACACATGCACTAACACGGCACACACACTTGGCGCCGCTCAGTGCAATAGTAATTTGTTTACAGTTGATTAAATATTCATGCTGAATTAGCTGTGAGCCTGCCAACAGTCACTTCATTTACACCGCGTGTGTGTGTGTGTGTGAGTGAGTGTGTGTGTGTGTGTGTGTGTGTGTGTGTGTTTCTTGTCAGCCTGTGACTGTAGGTCAGCGGCGTGGAAAAGACAAACACGTGCACAGTAACAGGCATGCACACACACCTGCTGGATTCCCCCGCCGATCAGGTGATAGTGTTACTGTATTCGGCTCTTTCCTCCGGTTGCTATTGGCAACGGTGGGAAGGAGGGGCTAAAGGATGGGAGCAGAAGGAGGGAGGAAGATGACCAAGGACAAAAATACATGTGAACAGAATACACTTTGTATTAATCATATGTAGGTCTCTGCAGCTAAAGGGTATTTTGATTATCAATGAATGCGGCGGGGAAAAAAGGACAACGCCAGTTTCCCAGAATGCACGGGGACATCTTCAAATGTCTTGTTTGGTCCAACAAAGTCCAAATATATTCAGCTAACAGAGAAAAGAAAAGCAGCAATCCCCCCATCGGAGAGGCTGCAATCATAGAATGAATATTTGGCATTTTTGCTTGAAAAATACACCAATTGAGTATTTGATTAAGATTCAGCTCTAATGAACTCCTGATTTCAATCAATTTCTTTCCTCATTAGAGCTCTAATGGCACGCAAGAGATGAATACGGCGCTCACTGTGTTTTCCTTTTCATTTCCTTTGCTCACAAAACCAAAGGAATCACATAACTCCCCTGGAAAATCTGGAAAAGAAGGAAAAGCATAGGGACGAGGGAGAAAACAGGAGTAATAAGGCTGTCTCCCTCTCTATCAAACACACACACACACACACAAACACACACACCTTTGAGCTCTCCCACAGAGCTGCTCACAGGTTGTCAAATTTCCTCTCTTTCCCATCCAACTGCTGCACAGCGGGAAGCAGCAATCACAGCTGAGCAATAAAAGAAACCGATAACAAAGAGATAATTAACGGCTCAGAGTTACGTACCACACTGAGGGCAGATTACTGCACCGTCATTATCATCATGCAAATATGAACACACTGTCACACGTCCTGTCCTAATCTTTCACAAGCAGTTACCCCCGTACCCTCAACATTTATCTCTATTAATGTGCAGCCAGCACATTGCAGAAAGTGCTGCTGCTTTGTATTCATGCACTCGTTACTGCGGCTGTTTGCACTTTATTCTGTACTTCTGTAAACGCCATGCAACTAATTGTCCACTGCGGTCCCTCCCTACTTGCACAAATGTGTTTATAAACCCCTTTTTTTCTTTATTAAATTCAACTTATTGATTGCTAGCAATGACTACACGCTGCTACACTGTCCTCATATACTCTTACTTGGCAATGAAGACAAAGTTTTGTATAAACATGCAGTAGTTTGATTTAGTTCAGGCATTTTGTTGAGAAATAAATGAGAAGATTGATGCCTTTGTCACGTCTGTGTGTTCAGTACAGAGCAGCAGCGAGCGGCACGTTAGCTTAGCTTAGCATAAAGACTGTAAATGGGGGGAAACGGCTAGCCTGGCTCCGTCCAAAGGTAGCACCTCTCAACCTCACTAAATAACACAATACGTCTTGATCGTTTAATACAAACGTGCAAAAAGAACAACAGTGAACAAGCTTTCCCAAGAAGTCAAACTACTTCTCTAAAGTTTCTGCCCGCATCAACATCCCTGTCACATCATCAGAGAGGCCTGTCTGGTACGAATCCCAGAGCGCTAACCATTCATGTTCTCACCACCCACATCCAGAGCAGGCTCCTACACACTGACACCTCCTCATAAACACGCCGCCTAAAAACGGCTCAAAGAATGGCTGCATCAGATCTTAAAATAAGCCTACACACAAATATTATAAATGAGTCATGTAAGAGCATTCGCAGATGTCAGTTAGCAGCTATTTCTGTTGGGGAAAAGATCCTTAGATTTACATAATTGTTGCACAAGTTTCCATTAGTGACATAGTGGGTGTTTTTTTTTTTGTTTTTTTGCTCGAAAACTAAAGAAATGAATATATTAAGAGCTTTCAAAATAGTTCCTTGCACTTTATCTGAGTCCAAATAAAAAAAAAAAGGACTTGACAAGCATTCCCTTCTGGTGCACAATCTGGACAATGACATACTCCAAAATAACCCTTTAGTTTACAATCATGGTTCGGTCCTCTTCTGAAAGAAAACTCTTTGGACTTTACCACCAAAACATCACACCGAGTCATTGTGATACTGAGCCAGATTTTCCTGTTATTCTGCTCATTTGTGTGGGTTTTTTTGTTTTTTTGGATTTCTTGCTTCAAAATAAGCCGTGATATCGCGATCTCACATCTTCAGGCCACAGGTGGGTTTAAAATAGCGGGATGTTTGAAGTGACAGTTGCATTGTGATCAGCTATAAGTGAAACTGCATCGATAAAAACAGACTGAATACACCTTTTCTGAATGCCTGACTAAAGGGACGTGTGATCTCAGCTAATTGTTTTGGAGCTGCCCTCCTCATTACCCACGAGACACTGAAGGTTAACAGACTTGGCAAAGCGCCGATATGCTTTTAAAAGGTCGTAAAAGGTCATTAATGGGTCAGGGGAACATTATTTCAATTGATCTGGCGTCGACCTGGGGCTCATTGATCGGGTAATTTGGGGAATTGAGAATAAGATGAATGGTGCAGCAGTTATTCCACATCTCCTCTAATCTGGGATCAAGCTTGTCACACTCAATCCTGCGTCGTCTTAAACTATTAGCGGCCCACATGGTGCAGTCTGTGCGGTTCATTTATATACCAGCGGCCAATGTATGTGCCATGTGTTACTATGCTGCCACCTAGTGATTTATTCGTCCATTTAAGAAAAAAAAACACATCCAGAAAATGAACCTGCAGGAACAGACTCAGCATGACGAGGAAAAATTAGAAAAAAGGAGGAAAAGAACAGAGTGAAAAGAAAGAGCAGTTATTGGAAGCACGATAAGCAGTGGAAAAGTCAAACGATAAGCTGTTTAAGAGCATCAATTATTAAGCGCAGTCTGCGATTTCCCCTTTGATCAGTGAGGCCGGGGTAATCAGGGGTAATGCTAATGAGGCATGAGATGGGAGGAGGGTGGAAAGAGAGGGATGCGGAGCAGCAGGCAAGACAGACGGGGAGAGAAAGAGACTTCGATGGGGGGAAGACAGGTCAGAGAAAGACAAGGGGGAGATGGAGGGATTTAAGAGAAGACGGCGACAAAGGGAGATAATAATATTCCTTCATTATTCAGCGTCATGGTGTCTGTCTGTGATGGTGATTTGGGCGATTTGCTGGTTCATTAGTTTGGTTGTCTGAGTGCTGTTTATCTCCAAAGGTACTAAAAGTATGGAGTGTCACTTTTTCTACCTTGTCATAAATAAAATGATTAAAGCATTTGAACAGTCTTGCACTGAGATGCTCAAATGTAAAGACCTGATGGTAAAAGTGTTTTTTTTCTCCAAAATAATATACATTTAAAGAATTTGAGGTGGAAAATGCATCAGTTATTAGATTTAATCCAAATATAGATAATCCATTTATGGGAATAATTTACCTTTTTAAACCTGTCGGCTAAATATTCAGATGAAGACAGTAGCTGGTTAGCTTAGCTTAGCTTAGCTTAGCTTAGCATAAAGAGAGGAAACAGCTAGCCATGCTCAGTCCAAAGGTAACAAAATCCACCTAACAGCACCTCTGCTGCTTTATTAATACAAAAAAAAGTGGCAAGAAAAATGGCAATTCATCATTTCACAGATTATTGTGTTCTGGATATTTCTCGGCTCTGAGCAGTTTCCAGGTAACCAGCGGAGATTTCAGGAAGTTTAAACTGCTAATCGATGTCTTTCCACGTCTGTTTTTGGTATGAATTAAACAAAGCAGATAAAGTGTGTTAATTACTGAGCTTCAGAGGTGCAGAGCCAGGCTAGCAGGGACATATCACACAGGATATCACATTATCTTCCTCAGCTCGTCTTCTTCGTCATGGAAACGTTAATGCTTGAATTTTCCATTTTCTGAGTATATTAAGAACTTTTCATCCATGATGGCTTAAAAACATAAACATTCCTCCAACTCCATAGAGGGCTGTATGAAATCGAAAGCTTCAGAGCTTCTACAAAGTGGACCTTAAGGTTTTAAATAGCTTATAAATGAAATGACAGTGAATGGAAAAAAAGAGACAGTGTGTATACGTTTAAAGACAGAAAAAGAACTGACAGGAAAATGGAGAAAATAGAAGGAAGGGAAAAAGGGAAGGAGGAGGAGGAGAAAGCATGGATCATCAAACAAGAAAAGGAAAGACGGCAACAGAGAAAATGATGTACAGTATAAAGAGAAACAGACAAAGAAGGGGAAAAACCAAGTGGCTCTACCCCTCTGTGATCCATTGAAGCTATAAATACCCTTGTAGAATACATAGATCAGGAACATTTGAGTCATCTGCCATTTGAAGTCTAGTGTGATGCGGGCAGCTTGCTTTGAACAACCCTGCTGAGCGACAAGTGCCAGACCGCACGTCAAACTTTAATGGCTTTGACTGGATATTACAGGTGAGTACAGGAGGGCAAAACTGTGTGACGTACCAGCCGTGCAATGTAGAGGTCAGCCACGCAAGCAGCAGCGAAAACAGGCAGGCAGAGATGGACACAACATGCACACACACACACACAGGCACACGAGTGGAAAAACAAAGAGGCCATTGTGTGTCTGATTGGGCCGGCTCTTCACCATATTGGTTTCCATGAGAACACAAGACTGAGTGAGGGAACAGGTGGTAACCTCAAAGAGCACAGCAACAGCATCCCGTTAGCTTTACAACCGGGCTGAACACACGCTGCGCAAACACAGATCTGCTAATGAAGTGTCACGCTGAGACGAGAGCTCCCAAAAACACACCCACCATCACTATGTCTGTCGCTGAGAGGCCACTGACACACTGGTCTGTAGCACTGGGAGCAGGGTCGGCTGCACCAGTCCTATCAGAGTACTTTAAATCAATACAAGTAGAAAAAAGGCTTCATTTCAATTTACTTCACTGTATATGTTTAGTTTTCGGGCTAACATAAAGGGCAATTCCACTAATTCTGTCTTGGGAGACTACTACTGCATGTGTGAAAAAAGCCTTTTGTGGGTGGAATCTGATATTTAGCCTCAGAATAGGCCACCAGCAAGGACCATCCATATCTCTGACCAAAATGTTGGTATGTAATGAAGGTAATATATATAATGTAGGCGAACAAAAAGTCAGATCATGCTTTGTAAATGTGATTTAGAGAAACTTCAACATCTGAGTTGCACAAATGTTTTTTTTTTCCCAACTGTAAATCAGCAGTTTGATGGATGGTTTATGGAGCAATGACAGAACAAAGTGACCAACCATCCTGAAGCTGAGGACCAAAAGGCCCTTAAAACTCCTAACTGCGGTAATTTGTTTAAATTCTAGTTTGGCTTGTGTTTGCTATCTTCAGAAATGATTGGGGCAAAGGCAGCAAACACCAGCAGCATCTTTATGTGTGTAAGAGCAACATTTGCTCCCTAATTCAGCACATCCAAGCTACTGTAACATGACTGCGTCTCCTGTGTGTTACGGCTGTCAAATGACCTTTTTCAATATGCAATGAATGATGCCTCTACATATTATAGTACATTCATGCAGACGGCACGTGCACACACACTGAACTGGGGTTGACGTTATGTCCTCTGGCTGCAGAGGGAAGTTAAGGTTCTGTAAAAGGTAACAATGCACCAATAAGAAAAGAGAAGATAATGGATGAGATAATGTAGAGAATACGCTCAATGTGTATGTCAGGTTTACAGCGAAGTAAAAATAAAATTCTTTACTGTAGAATATAAACCAAAAAGAAAAAAGAGAAGCTCTCTGATAACAAGAGTGCCGTTGTTGTAATAACTGACTGGAAACAGCCGTTTGAATAGAAGATGTACTTGCAGTGGTGGCGAGATAGCACAGAAGTGTTAACCTCAAAGAGTTGTAGTGGTTCACTAAACCTCCAGTGGGAAATTAATTTACCAAGTGATACAATGAATGGTTTATAGAAACAGTCTGAGCTGGTTGCATGTCTTCACCACAAAAACACGGCAGCAGCAGCAGCAGCAGCAGTGCACCCATACAGTGAATAAAAAGGCTCAGATGGAACTGCGCCTCTCGTCTGATGGGCCTTCATCTACTCTAAACTCACACATGCTCTGCCTGCATAAGGCTCTCCTACTCTGTGTTTTCCTGCTTTCACGTTTACGATACAAACTGCAAAATTACACAGAGTTAAATGGCCTGAATGAAGCATAAAAAAAACTAAATGCTAACAAATGATTAATAATTGATTTTTCACTTTGTTTCGCGGTTTTCTTGTGCATATCCAGCTGACTTTGTGATATTGGGAAACTGTGACAGTGTCGGTGAGCAGCTAGCTTTCACGCTGACATGGATCTAAACATCAATCAATCAGATGTGTCAGCGGTTAAACAATTAGCTTCCAGACAATAACAGCACAGAAACTCTCACCGAGCTGCAGGGGGAAACGCAACGGCAGGCTTTCAGAGCTGCTTTAGACATTGTAAGATGTAACGCTAAATGAAATAACATCAAAATCAAACAAAGTAGACAGAAAGTTTGGAGGTTTAAAAGTTGCCGGAGTGCCGAACACCACTAATGTGACTGAGTAAATGTTGTTGGGGTAATGTCCTCTCTCCAGGGGCCGCAGTCAGCTAACGGAGAGTGACCAGTGTCCCCGAAGCTGCTGATGATTGAGGTATCGTGTGGAAGGGCGCTCGAGTAAAACTTTCAGGATGCATGGATTGAATTTAAGGACACTCTCATCAATCTCTGGGCCAGTAGGTCACATACTTTGTGAATATAAAGAATGAACATTCCTCATGTTTGCTTTGAAAAGTGGCAAACATCCAACCACAGCTAATATTAGTGTCAACACACGATGCCTACCTAACCTTAACCAAGTCATTTTGTTGCCTAAACCTAACTAAATGTTACCCAGAGCAGCTTTAGATAAGAAAACCTTATTTCAACAAGGTTGTTTTGAAAGGCACTAAGAAATAACGTCGTTCAGTCGACAGGGGACGGATCAGAAAACACTAGAAGACATTCATCTAATTTGGAGGGTTCATTGAATGACTAGCTGCCGTTTTCATTTGGATGACAGTCTCGGAGGAGTGCTTCACAATGGCGCTAAATTTGTATGCATTCATTTTTAAATCTGTCGCCAACTGGCAAACGCACGTAGCTTTGAAAAGCAACAGGAGCTTCATCCACAAATCATCTATTACAGTCACAGCGCCGTCCTGTCAGGATTTGTTTTACACTCACTGTATGTGGTCAAAAGTATTTGGACACACACGCGTGTCCGCATACTTCTGTTGGTCATGTGGTTTGAGTTCGAGCTTCCAACCCTAACCCCTAACCTCTAACCCCTGATCCTGGTTCAATGTGGCAATCACACACAAAGCCAGGTTCATAAAGAAATGCTTTTCCCATTGGAAGATGTTCAACAAACACAGATTTTAGGGCGTCCACATACTTTCGGCCAACTTTACAGATGAATCCTATGTACAAATACAAGTATTTGAGGTTTGTCACTGACAAAAACAATAAGAGAAGATGATTTACTAGCCAGTCTGAATCATCAGGACTTAACGTCACTCATTTCAAAGCTGTTTATTTCTGACAGACGGCAGGTCTCAGATTTCTGAAGGTGGCACATGTCTCAGTCTGAATGGGCCGAATGTTGAATCATTCACAGGAGAATGAGGAAGACACGGCAAGTCTTCCTCATTTACTACAAACACACAGAGAGGTTGCTCCTCCACTCACAAAATCAGGGAAGCGTTAAAAGTAAATTCATTGAAGTCACAAGCTGCGCAAAGAGGATTCTTTACCACTAAAAACAGTTTCCAGAGTTGCATTTAAAACGGCTGCTTGAATTTTGTATTTAGAACGAATCTCTTCAGTGTTTAGTGTCATACATCTTTCAAAGCACAGCTGTAGGTTTGCTGTATTATGTCCCGCCTCGCTTAAATTAAAGATAGGATGTCGAAAAAATGTCCTGCAGTTGAATGACTCTAAATCAGATGTAATTATAACTACCCCCTGTGGCCCCAGACGCAGCAGCATTAACAATCTCTCCTCCAGTGTGGGTGCCTTATCTAATAATGTTCTACGCCTGCAGCCTCGCTCTTATCTTTGACTCAGAGCTGTGTTTTTGATGCTCAGCAGCCTGTTGCACCAGATATATGTGGCTTCTCTCTTGAGTTTGGGTGCAAAGTCCACACTGACCAATATATTGTCGCATGAAAATTATGTTTTAACTTCCTGTGGCCACGTTCTGTCCATGTCATGT